>NC_081525.1:22971961-23029461 GCF_030273125.1 Centropristis striata | reverse complement strand
AAATTAACCTTTTCTATGTGGATTTTGCACCAATATCATATGCAAAGGTAGTCAGAAGGCTGCTTTAAAAAAAAAAAAATGACTTGACTAAAGAATATTTAACATTATTTACATAATTATACATTATACATACAATGTATTACATTGTCAACCATTTCAGGAAATGATACCTGAGAAAATAAAGAATGTATTTTAAAAATTGAAGAGCTTACTGTATGTTTATCTTCAGTCAACCAAACCATATTAATAAAAATAAATAAAAAGAAAATAAATCACCCAAGGCTCATTTTCTGCATTATAAATATATATTATAAAAAAAAGAAAGTATAATAATATATTGCCAACTGACAAATCAGTTAATGTCAATATCAAACAATCAGTAATATCGAACCAAAATCTAACTGTGGAAGCCTCTCAGTGTTTTTCCTCAGATGCTGCCTGCTCTGTAACTAAGACATCTGCCATGTGGGAAATGACCAAATACTGGCCTCTTCTCAGGGTGAGCAGGCATTAGTTTAACCCTTCAATTGTCGCCTGGTGGGGGTGGAGGCACCGGAAGAGAGTGAATATGTGTCAGTGTGAATGTGCTGAGAGGTCGGACAGCGAGTTAGTTCAGGGCGTGACGGCGACAGTGAGTTTGTAGGACACAGATGGAGACAATGATAGTTGTAGATGGACAGTATTAATAAATTACCAGTACGTGGATATTTAGGCGTCGAGTGTGTTATGCGTGTGTTATGTGTAGGGCAGGGTTTTGCAGTCCGGAAGGACATGGATCCCTTTTCACAGCTGATTCTTTCTATGTACACAGTTCGCCCACACCAGAGCATTTAGCAATCCGCTCCCCGTGCCAAAAAGACAAGAGTGTTTTTCATTTGTTTGAAATTCACCACAGTCAAAGAAGTCCAACTTGATCCCCGGACTTAGCAGTCTGGCAGAAACGTGTCCATGCTGCGAACATACGCCCCCTAAATTTAGCGTGCTGGGTCATTTAAGCAGGCTCCCCCATGACACAACTGTTTTCTCATTGTGACCGGACAGGTTCTCAGCTTTTAGTCAAAATAACTTGCAAATATTTAATGGGATGCTGCGTGGGGTAAGAACTCTGTTAAATGTTATGATTGTTCAGTCTTTACAACCTTGTCTCCCCTGCTAGCACGATTCATTTATCTCTTAGTAACTTCATCATTTAATAAAGCACATTATCTATACCTTTTTCTTTTTTTTTAATAAAATCAGCTTTCAATAGGGTTACTGAAACTTGTCACCACATTTACACAGCTCCTCAAGATGTTTCTTGAAGGGATGATCTTATTTTATTTATTCAATTCCATCCAAACACACAACATTCATTCTGCTTTCCCAGGAAAAATCAAGTAGTAAAAATAAGAGACAGGAGAAGAATAAATACAGAATGTTGAGGGTAAAAAAAGAGATAGAAACAGTGAGAGATGGAGGAGAGAAAAAAAGAATGCTTATTCAATAGCTCGAGGGATTACCTGAGGTAGATCTGGGAGTCACTGGACAGAATGGATCTGATCTTTATCAGGATGTTCAAGCTGCACCATGCGTTAGCCACCTTATCCTGTCAACACACACACAAACGTACCTCTTGATTTAATAAGGAAGTATGTCACATATAAACACATTTTTAAATTAACATGCCCTGTGTAAAAGAAAATTATGCAGAATTCCATTTTTAAAGGGAAAGCAAATAGGTGGCATTGCGGTCAATTATAATTTCTCAACTGAAAGTGCAATAAAAATTCCCCCGGAGCATTCCAGAGGGACATTTGTACATAAGCCTCCGTCGTAAATTAACTCCCCTGTCAGAAAAGACATGAGACTTATTTGTAAACTTGGGGACACAAAGTCAAGTGTCAAACCAGAGTAGTTTCTGCATAAGCACTGCTGGAAACACAATATGTCAACATGTTAAACAATTCACTATATAATTCCATTTATTAGGTTTTCAATCCATTTTAATTTAAAACATGTAAAACACTTTGCTTAAATGATTTGCTGAATACAAAGACTGCAACTAACAATCTTCACTGTCAAATATGCCAATGCCAAATATTGTTTTAATTGATTAATTGCTTTGCTTATGAAATGTTTAGTGAAAAATCACAATTTTGTGATGTCTTTTTTTCCCTGGTTTTGTCCAACCTACATTCCAGAATCTAGAGAGTACATTTTTAGATTTTTAGACATTTTATGGTAAATGCAGAATAACAATTTATCCTCACATTTTGGAATTCGAATACAGGGATTTCTTAGTGCTCTTTTACTTTATTAAAATGTATTAAATAATTAATAAATTATCAAAATATCTGCAGATTAATTTTCATGTCTATCAACTATCAATTTCAGCTCTAAAAAATATTTTCTCTCATGTTAGCCAGTATCATTTCTATATTATTTTTGAAAATAAGCTATAAAAACAGATCGGAATAATATGGAAGATATGTCACAGCCTTAATGCCAGGCTAAAAGTACTTGTGGTTTATAAGAGATGAGGAGGGCGTTGCTGTGAGATTCGGTTGATTTAAGTGCTTAAGCAGTTGTGCGGGGATCAGATGATATTGAGGCTCAAGCCGCCACTGTGCACTATGATATCACACGTCACAGAGTCAGCGTGCCTAGATCAGCTTTATGATTCCACCGTGAATGTTTTCAGTGTGTGGCCCTGTCTAGAATAACTATTTCTGGCCTCCTCTCTCCTCTGTGCTACAGCTGTTCACAGCACAGCTGTGTGGATCTTAATGGCAGCCTAGTCAGCAGCACTGGGTCATCCAGTGTTGTGTTGTCTCAGCCCCTTCCCTCTCTCTTTCCTCTTTTCCTCTCCGCTCCAAATAACCGCTACGGGAATGTTCCTGAAGGCAACACATGAAATGGGGGGGGGGTTCCATCTGCAAATGTAAAGGGTGAGAGCAGTGCGGCTCCTTCACCTATAAGCTAGCATGGAATTTCACAGGGAGAAGCATTTGGTGCCATTTTTGTTCTCAGGCAGCAACGTGAGACGCCAGAATGTAGCTCAGTGGGTAAACTTACAACTGCTCCCGCCCAGACGCTGCCACAACCACCAGTCACCAGCCCTCTTCTTCCCCACCACCCCTTCTCACCCCTGTCCCCTTGTCCAAAGCTTCTGCTTACGTGCACAATTTCACAATTAGTTCAGGACGGCTCGACCCGGCGGCCCTCTCATGCTGTCGTCACAGGCAAGTATAGTGTCTCTCACACCCTGTGTATTATGTTTGCATCATTTCGTTGAACAAATAGTGCCACAGCGCATGCTGCCATCTGCTCCCCTGGTAGAATTTTCAATTACTTCTCACATCCGTGACACCTTGTGGTGGGTGCCACCTTGGGGACCTGGACAAGAGGAGCGATACGGGGGTTTCAGAAATGAGAGCTGCAAACCTTGGCCTCTGAGCTGTCAGTCACACATGCGGGCACAGAAAGACACACAGTTACTTTACCTCTGCTCCTTCCATGACAGCTCTCAACACTGCCAGCTGAAGTCTTTGAAGTACTCTCTCTCACTGTTCACTATTGCTTTCTTTTCTTAATTAATATCATATTCCTGTGCCTCCTTTTCCCCCTTAGAGGCAAAATACTGACTGTCCGCAGCACACAAATGTGTGTGTGTGCGTGCGTTGAAACAGTCTATCATACTTATAAGCTTTCCAAAGATAAAGCCGGTAGCAGGCAGCAGTTGTCGTATGTGCTCCGATACGCTGTTAAATGTAGCGTTTGCCCCGCTCATCAGTCCATATGGCTACAACATGGCTCTGCTATGAAGTGCTGAAAACACCCTGGCCATAAATTAGTTAGATTTATCTATATCCTCCTACTGTATGTCTCAAACCCCAACACCTCCCAGAGATAGAGTGAAACCGATCTCCTGACCTTTCACCATTTTATTCCTCTGTTTTCTTTGATCCTGCAGGGTATCCATTTCCCACCGGCTAAGCAGTGGCGAGAGAGTATGAGAGTATGAAGCTGGGTGTAGGGCATGAGGAGTGCTACAGAACTTGTCACTCGTCACAGCTTTGTGTTCGAAATTGTTCAAATTAAATAAGGGTTTTAACTTCTCGAAGAAAAATCACTTCCTAGAAAACAATTTACTTTGACTCACCCTGAATAAGTAACAACATTTCTAGGCAATCACCAACAAATCATAGAATATAAAACGTCCTTCTTTCTTTAACTGGATTACAATTTAGAACGATCCCTCGCTGTGTAACATCTCAAAACAAAAGCCCTAAAGTACTGTATACATTTATTGGAGTGAGGAGAGAGCTGAATCTCAAGCACTGTTAATATTGTCTTAGAAAGAATAGCAAAAGCCTTAACCTGATAAACTTCATGACAAACATAAGGCAAAGGTGAAAATACTAATAATTTTTAAATAATTCCATAATCACAGAATGCATGAAACTGAGGTGAGATTATTTTTTTTATTTTTTATTTTTTTTTTTTTTTAAACACAGCCATTGCTACACTTCTGGCTCCTGGGCAAATGGAAAGAAATATTTCTTCCAGCGTTCAATTATGGATTAAAGTTCTTATGCTATGTTACAAGAGGCTGGGTTCCTTAACTTTCTGGATTAGGTAGAAAGGACGGATGCCTCAAGCATTTCATTAAGATATACTGTATACATCCTCTACTCCCCTTTTGTTGCTTTAAATTGGGTTTTTTTTCTTACCTTTTTTGTGTTCTTTGTGTGTTTATAAATCATCTTACCATTTAACTTTTGATTTGTCATATTGTAAACTTGTAATCATAAAATAGGGCTAGGCCATTTGACGATATATAGAGTAATGGACAAAAATTATTAGACCATTGTTCTCTTCAATTTCTTGTCCATTTTAATGTAAATAATATATAAATATATATATGTTATTTACATTAAAATCTTTTTTTTTCCTACATCCTTTCTATCCCGACATATTTACATTGTTTGCTGTTGTCACATTTTTGGTTACCTTTAATCTTTTATACATTTCATATTGAAAGGAGGCTATGCCTCTATATTTTGCTGATGTAAAATGTATACTGGCTATTTATTTATAGAATTACCAGCACATTATATATCATTATATATATCTTTATTGACATATGAAATGGCCTTAATGCCCCCCACAATAAAAAAATTAATGGAAGAAATGAAAGAAAAACCAATCTGCTCTCCAGGAGAAGCCCTCCCTTATTTAAAAACAAAAACCCACACAACTGTTGCCCTTTCCTTACCCTCTAAGCAAGCGGGGTTTAAAAAACAACAAAAAACTGCATGTGACCTTTATGGACCCTTCAATCTCCAGGTCATACTAATCTAACATTTGTTCTCTATATTTCTTAGTTATATAGTTCTATATATTTAACTGTTTTGATCTATCAGGAGATATTTTCTTTTTCTACTTGTTTCCTTCCAGGATTGTGAGTGGCTATTCTAAGATGCCTGCGTGACCAGAGTTGAGCGCTTTTTTTGATACAACTGATAAGACTCTCTGAGGCAGGATAAAAGGATAAAGCTTCTCAGATGTGGTTTTCAGGCTGACTTCTCATTCAAGAAGCTCTACTGTACCTCAAACAGACCGCGAGCCACGGGAAAGATCCTCCTGACCACCTGCAAGGCGTGACCGGGGTCAGACAGGAAGGGCAGCCAGCAGAGGGCAAAAGTCACCAACACTGTTGAAGCAATTCTCACCAACAGGAAAAGCCTACATGAAAGGGGTCAAATAGAGACGCAAGTCTAAGTGCAGGAAGTACAGTACAAATATACCATGAATAATAAAAAAAGGTCCATTTCTTACCAAATGTTGACTTTTTTTGTTAATGTAATTTCTAAAAAATACACATGTTTGTCTTCATCTACAGTTAGTACATACTGTCTGCAAGTCCTAAATTTGGGGTTTGACCCTTGTGTTGAGGAATGCAGTGAAAGCCATGCATCAGCTGAAAGTCTTCAGTGTAGGTCAGGATATCTTGTCAGCTGTAACTGTGAAGCTGCTGGTTAAGTTGCACACACAGCATAGCTGAGGAGTTTGGGCATGGCGAGAGTGTCATCTGGACATATCTTCCTCCCGGCCCTTCTAATCCAGCTCTCCATTTGCTACTAAATGCCCTTGGTACATTGTTACTAGATAAACAGACACTGGACACACCAGTAACAGCATCCAATCTGATTACCTCAGTCATTCTGTGCCTCTCTTGAGGACACTGCTCGCTTATAGACTGACATTACGTATCTGCTTTGAGCGCTCAGCTGACACTTCTATGCAGAGTGACAACACAATATAACCAAAACAATGACACGGATGAATAATCATGACTTCACAGACAAAAAATAATCCTTATGATAATCTCTATACCAGTGGTTTCTCTATTGAGACATAAATTGTGATCTCTACCAACTGTGAGAAAGTCTTTTTGGACTCTTTGACTACATTTTTATTTCACGTTGGCATCTCTCACATGATTCATTCTCTGGTCACACTGTATTGTCAGTGCTTGAACATTAATTGTTTTCTTCTGCAGTTATGAGGGCACATGGAAAGATTGCGGAGTAGCTCAAATAATCTGAAAAAAAGTATGATTTGATTATATATATTTGTATTTAGGAGATAACCATAACAGCAGCAGAATTATCAATAGTGTGAAAACTCTCAAAATTGTGATTAAATGGTGTGTGAAAATTAGTTAGGAAAAAGCCAACAGAAAAGCCAAAGTTAAAGATAAATGGGTAAAACGTCCCGTTTTTTCTGCTTCGAGTGATAGGAGGAAATAAAAAATATTAGAATAAGCTGAGACTTTTCCAGGATCACTATGTTTAGTATGGATTCATAAACCAGATTTTTACATCAGGAAGCTGTCATGCTCATGGAAATACTACCGCTTTTGTCCACAGGGGCCGCCATAATCAACATAAAATGAAGGTTCCTTCTACTTGCGTTGGGTGCACAGGAAAGAAAAGACAAACAGACTCACCCTCGCCCCATCAGGCCCAGTTTCACACTCTTCCCCAGCAAGTAGCAGAAGAAGGGCAGAGCATGGTACAGCTCCATCTGTTTGTAGTTGAGAGCCAGGCAAAAGGCTACAGAGCCCAATGCATCCCAGCCCAGACCCAGAGCCAGAATTCCCCACAGAGCAAAGCCGAGACTCACTCCATTGTACCTGAATTTGTTAAGGACAATATTTTGCTAAGAGTCTTTATGCATATAAGGTGAAGACAAGTGTGTCACAGTGTGCTGGCATGGGACAAGTAACAGCAGCTGATCTGGGTTCAGTTCAGTTCAGATGTTTCGCTTGCACACTCACTCTTTCATTATTGTTTGATTAAGAAAATTACATAACTATATAATCATTCATAACCATTTCAGCCACTGTGTTATTCCATTTAATCTTTAATTAAGAACCAATTCCATTAAGAACATAGACACATGATGAGCAAAAAATAGCGCATTTATTTTCCTGAAGTCGTAAATAATCATAATGTTGCTGTGGAACAAAATGTCAAAAAAACTAAGAGATTAGGTCTTTACTTTACTTATTTTACAGTCTTTTTGTGGTATACAACAATGTAAAATAACAAAATACCACTTTTCACGTTGTTGTTGAATTCTCAACAAACTGTAATGAAATTTCAAACAATTCAACTCAAAGTGCTTATGAGAAAACATACCTAATATAATATTTACTTAATATATGAGCTACTCTACGACTGTGCAATTATAGTAATGACATCACATTATTGATGAGAATGAAAACATATTACAAATGCACCTGTTCATAAAGGATACTGGAAATGCCCATAGTCAATGAGAATAAGGCCTGGGTACAGAAGGAAGCAGAACACAGCGGAAACCTGGAAAAAAGAGCATTTATTAGTTTTGAGAAGGCAAACATAAGTCAAATCTAACTACAGTTAGCTGGCTATTACCTTTAAATGATGCAATAACATTTGCATTTGCAGATGAACATTTGTTTACATCTCTCTTTCACACAACACAGTAAACATTTTTCTTGTTTCATTCATTATTTTCCAATATTTGCTTTGTCATACTTCATAACAGGCCAAGAGTCTGTCCCATCGTGCACTGAATAAAGGACAATGCATGCTGGGATAGCCCAGTCAAAGCTAGCATGTGTCTGTTGCAGCTACTGATAACTCTTGGATAATTTAAAACATAGTGAAAATATTACAAAATATCACTCTTAATTGATTGTACTGTCAGTGTATTTATGTCAGCTGAAATGTAGTAACTTCCCAGAAATTACAATAGCATCATATTATATTGCAATAATGACTTCATAATGTCCCAATTTGGATGACCAGTGCTGTAATCAGTTTTCACAAGGGTGGGTTCCCCTGACTAAATAGAAAATGTGGCTCATTTAGCTGAAAAATCGATTAGATGTTATAACATATGGGCTAAGTGTATTACCTTCTTTTTATAGGATCCATCAGTGAGATATAAACAGTATAAAACCACAGCAGGGATGTATATCAACAAATCTGCCACCAGGACTGAAATAGACAAAGAAACACATTATTTCATATCTAATTTTTAAGCAAGTAAACTGTTATATTATTATTCAATTTGATATGGATAGATGGATGTGGATCATGGAAGCTTTCCAATGTATGTACTGTACCTGTAGCTCTCATAAACAACTTGTGCGCTGGACTTTCATAACCTCTGGATCGGTGGAGCTCAACCCATTCAGGGTTTATCATCTTGGCTCTGTAGGAATATATAGTCCAGTGCAGAAATTCTAGTATTTATAATCCCTAAAAAAAAGCCTTAAACTACCTGCGTTTGAAATATATATGCTTAGGGTGTACAGAATAGATCACAAGTATTTACATTGGCAATGCATGCCATATTAAAACAAACATAACATGGGAGCTCTGGCTCTTCTCTTCAATAAACATTCACACACTGAAGCAGAGATGTCTTATTGGCTTGAAGAGTATTTAACTTACATAATTATAGTAAAAGTGAAATAGCATTTTAGTCCTTAGCTTGCTTTACACCCAAATATGTATTGCAAAAGATTCACAGACAGATGTTATCAAGCCTTTCAGAAAGGATAACTTGTACATAAAATGCTAAACAACATATACTTGAGAATATATAGAAGCCCCTCATTAATTAGGTTACGGATTCAGATTTAACAGATGATCAAGTGAATGATTTTTCTAGACAATACAGTTTTTTGCATCTTTGACAATTATTATACTCAATTTTATATACATTACTATTTATAAAAGCAGAAAGATTATTCTTGTTTTGAGTTGTTTCTGTCTTTATTTTGGGTAATTGCAGCAATTTTCTGTATGATATGAATGTGTAAAGTCTGTATCTCGGGTGTTGTCCTGTAAAATACACTCTCTAAATAACAAAAAATACTCACGCGTAAGCACAGATCAGGCTGTGGTAGGCTGTCAGAGGAGGGTAGTCAAGACCCCAGTAGTTCAAGTCATTCTCAGTGGTGTTAAAGTACCTGAATGAGTACAAAAGTACGACATATTTATTTCTGAAACTGTGGAAGTGCATGCATTAGTAGACATCCTGGGTTTCTCATAGATCCCTTTAATGCTTTATGGTGCATAGAGTACACTTGTATGTTAATATCCATGCTGTTCCAGCTCTCATTTCATCACTTTTTTATCCCCATATAAAAGGTATTGTGGTTATGTGATAGGGCTGGGCGATATATCGATATAAAGATATATCGATATATTTTGAAATGTATATATCAATATAGCTCCATTTTTTGCCTTTATATATAAATGCTGCTCTTACTAAGGTTTGTCATATTTAGTTCTTTTGTAGTGTTCATTATTTTTTTCTCATATAAATATATTTATTCCAGTAAAGATTGGCCTATTTTATTTCATAGGCTTTTTTTATTCAAATGTGCACTTAATGGAGCTTTGATTTGAAAAAAGGTAATCCTGTTGTTATACAGTATTTATGTTCACTTAAATAAAAAGGTTCAATAAAACTACTTTGACATGTCATATTTGGCTTTGACTTTGAACATGCTCTCACTTTGCGGTAAAAATATCAGGATATACATCGTATATCGATATTCAGCCTTAATATATTGGGATATGACTTTGGTCCATATCGCCCAGCTCTATTATGTGGCTTGCAGAATTTGGTCTCAGAATTAGATATACATTAGACTGTTTTGACTTCAATCATTACAATATTTCCAGTCCTTGTCAAAACCCAAAAGAGCTCATACTCTTTTCAGGTGCCTGAACTATTTCTCTTTCTTTGCTCCACTGAGTAAACAAACTCCAGACTGACCATTCCTGGAGAGGGAGGTTGTAGGTCACTTCTTGCCAATGCCTTTGAGCTTCATAGTCGCCGAACATGGGAGGTTTCCCCGCCCCTGGAGAAAAATAATTCAGATGTTATTAGTCTTATGAATGGGACACTGCATCAATGAATGGCAGCATTTAACCACACATACACACACACAACAGACTGGGGAGCCAGTGACAGGATGCAAACCTCTAACAGCAACACTCTGATATGTGTAAAACAACTTTCTGTCAATAGTTGTAGAAAACAAAATACGCTACACTTAAATAAGCAAAAAACACTATTGTGGCTCTCCGGATGCTGCAGCATGTTGACGTTAAACTCTGTACATTTCCTACCTGAATATGAATTTAACGAAACGCCCCATCTCACAGCAACGCCAAGCAACACGCAGATTGATACGAGACTCCACGTTTGCATAACTTCGACCGTTAATAATAAGCTTAAAGATGAGAAATAATTTTTTTTTTAAAAACAACAGTGAGATTTCAGCCTGTGTACATTTCCTGGTTACGTCATTTATCAAGACTTCGTTGCACGTTCTCATTGGGCACTTCACGGTGACGTAGGCGCAGAGAGGCACGATGCATTCAGGAACATCTAGAGAAAGACGTCTTTGTCCCTCACTCGAGCCATCGCTAATCGTAGTTTAGGCCAGAATAATTGTTAGTAAATAAAGTTTCAGTTGTATCTATATCAGAAATACAAAGTATTGTCTAATAAATTTAAAGATCTGCTTATATCACTTGATATAAGATCACGTGACTTTAAGTTTTTTGTTTTTGTAATAGTTACACAATTGCTTAGAAGATTTCAACCTTCCTAGCTACAGTGAATGCAACACCGGTTGAGAAGAGATTTATGGCAAATTGATGGATGTTGTGCATTATTAAATATCTATTTGTCCGCCAATATCTCAATAACTAACAGCTGATGTTGAATTCAGTGGTCAGAATCTGAATCTTTTATCCAGCAGCAAAAAACAACAACTAACTAGATATCAAAATGTTTATTTTCCTGGAAATTAGGAACAACTACAGTTATAATACCTGGTATTTTGTGAAATCAATGAATGACATAAACAGCTGCTAAAGTAGCTTCAATTTAATGTATACAGAAAAGGCTATAATTGAACTAATGCTCAATATGTTTATTTCATTCAAGAGCACATAGATCCTTGCTGTGACTACATGTGTATTGTCTATTTTTAAACCTTATAACATGACGTTGCACCATCCACTACTTGTATGGAGCAGAACAGCAACATCTGTCTCATGTGTAATAGTTTGTTGTAACCGTCTGTATAAAGATGCATGTATAGTTATACAATGCAAGCCTCCCCTCGTCCTCCTCTCACAATGTAAATCTCAGCCCAGGGGCATATTCTCCTCTGTGACCTTTTCTTCTGTTGACGGCATCGTCTTTGTTCCCAAGGTGTTGGGATTTGTTGGGTGAGACATGTTCCTTGTGGTTCCGGCATCAATTATGCATAAATAATAATAACCTCGGACAACTGCTGATTTGCAATGACACTTTCATTACAACAGCAGCAGCCTATAACTCACTGGTACCCATTAGTTATTAATGCCTGGCCACGCCAGCTTTACTTTGTCATTTATTGCTTCATCTCTATGCCTTTTTAAATATTCAGTAACTGCTGTACCTACATTTACTGTCTGTGATCTCCGCCCAGGAGAAGGCTATAGCTTGTGGTGGAAGATGACCTAGTTATTATGGAGGCCTGGGCCTTGCTTGCCAATGCCATTGTAGTCTATCATATAAACAGTCAAGTTCGCTAAAGCAAGTCAGACTTGATCTTTTCTGCTAGTTTTTTCATGTTAACATAAGACCGAATAAAGACCCAGAATTCAAAACTTAATCTAGAAGTTTATCATCATTGAACTGAAAAAACCTGCAGTATTATAATATGCATTTTCATGTATTTGAGTTATTGAAGGCCCAAATTACTGAAAGCCGTTAGGTGTCAAACCCTGCGTTCCAAATTGCATACTTTTTGTTTTAACTTTTTCTGCAGTTGCCCTTAAAAGTACGTGTTGCATGCAATATGCGTAACAAGTAGGACGTATTACATATCATTCCACTTTGCATCTTGATCATACATGCTGCTCAGAGGATTGTGGGTCAGAATTATCAGAAAATCTTCAGGCTTGCATACTGCAAAATGTGACCGGATAGAGTAGGACATCCTGGTGTTTTTGGCATACTGCATTTGACATACTTTGTATTTGGACTGACTATAACTTCTAAATATTATTGTAGCATGGATAATGGTTTGCACAAAAGTATTTTTTAGCTCTGTCAACATGTGATTCAAAGGTAACAAACTAACTCCATCCATCAAGAAAAATGTTACCTCCCAGATGTTTATGATCCAGCACGGGACTATTAAATGTGTATGTATATGTATGTATGTATGTAAATGTAAATGTATAGTTTGGACTTGTGACATTGCAACATCAAGCAATCTATTGTCTTTTAGATGAAGAAAACCCTCATATGATAGACTTGACGGTGGAACTAGACCTGCAGAAACTAAATGCAAATGAGATTGAAGGTTCATTCTTGAATTTATAAGCTTAAATTAGTTGACAAACTCCTCGTCCATATTGGTTCAAAAGTTGAGATTTAAATGGATTACTGAATTTCCCCTTGGGGATGAATAAAGTCATTTTGATTTGATTGATTTGATTTGATTTGGATATTGAAAAAATGTATCTCTCTGTGATAATTGGCGAACTCCATCTGCTGATAAAAAATATGTGATATTATAGAAAGCTTCTGGAGTTTAGCTTGTGGTCAGATTGATTTTGTCAACTAAATGAACATGGATTCATGAGAGTCGCTGAGGATCAGCAGGTTAGTCTTCTGCACTGGGGTCACTGACATACCACACTGCAGGCAGCATAAGCATAATGTGCAGTAAAGTTATATGCTAATTATTTAGCATATGATATATGGTATATAGTATGTGGACAAAAATGTTTTTTCTCAATAATTATTTTCTTTCTCATATTTGATAGCTCACACTGTAAACTAAATAAATAATTTAAAAAACGGTAAAAAGTCTGGCAGTAAAAGTTGCCAAACATTTGAACCATGAAATTTAATAAATAAAATAAAAAATATTTTATAGATGTCTTTAAAATATACTATAATAAACATATACTATAGTAAGTAAGTATAGTAATATATATATATATATATATATATATATATATATATATATTATGTGTATGATAACAAAATATTGTTTTTTACTTTATTAAGTTGTTTTTTTTGTTTTTACATAGAATTAACTGTAATAACATTCAAGACCATTAAGCACATGAATAATCCTGTAAAAAAAATCTAAAATGTCCCTTTATATTTATTAACAGATTCCAACTTTAATTTAATGGTTAATATTTGTGATAAAAGTAATTTACTTTTTTTAAATGGCATTTGTGCTTAATGTAGAAACCCTGTAAACCATGTAAATAATACAGTAAAAAAAGTTTTTACAGTGCATATTTGTGCATAGCTTTGACTTACAATTTATAAGGTCAGAGTTCAGGTGGCACTTATCATATATGTTCACTACACAGATACACATAAACACTCATATCTATCTATCTATCTATCTATCTATCTATCTATCTATCTATCTATCTATCTATCTATCTATCTATCTATCAAGCCCCTGTGCTTAGCTGCGTTTATGCAAGATGATTTTAATTGTGTGTAAATTAATCACATTGAGAAATCAAGGCTGCATATAACCACAGCAACTGTTTGCTTTTATCTCTTTTTTTCCTATCAGGTAAGGTGTACTGAAAGGAATGAATGCAAACTGATGGTACAATTCTGAAAAAAATGTTTACCTTTTCAGCAGTTCATCCATTTGTTTATTTTACCTTCTTAAGTGTACCATTTTGCATGGAAAAAATGAGAAAGCATAGCATGTTGATGCTGAAAATAACAATAAATCACAACTGAGAAATGTTGTGTCATGTCACAGAATGATAACCTTCATGGAGGTCATGTTTCCCTTCTGCTTTTGGATGCATCTTACCGAATGAGTTCACTGCAAACAAGTGTATATAGCTAGCCACTTGTATTCTAATGAAGTTGGCTAATTATTTTTTCCGCTCTGTTCTGTGGTAGAATAAGTCAACAATCAAACACACATTGTGGACTTTATTTATAAAAGCCTGTGGCTTGAGACTAATATAGACTGGCTGGTGGAGCTGTGGGAACCACAGTCCAGACTCTTCCACACCTGTGCACAAGCACGTGCAGCTGCATAGGTCATTATCGAGTGGGCGCGTGTGCGCGAGAGCGACTGTTTGCACTTCAAATGATTGTAGTCGTCCAATCAGCAAACTGAATTGTTGGTGACATTAATGACGCGAAACACCAAAAACTGAGTTAGTTTTTGATACAATTGATGACGGTTTATGGTGCATTCCTGGATTTAAACAAACTACAGGGACATATTAATATAATATTTAATATTGTTCTTTCACACAATTATATATATATATCCTTATGTCATATTTTATACTCTATATGTTGTCCTATTGAGGTCACGTGGACTCTGATTAATTTCCACGGTGTACCTTCCCATCATCTGCTACTGGGACCTTCAATTACAACCTAATTATAAGTGTCCCTATACTCAAAGATCAATAAGGACAGAGGATGTCCTGTGAAGCCATTTGAGGCAAATCTGTGATTTGTGATTTTGGGCTATATAAATAAAATTGATTTGATTTGATTTGATAACAGTCCATGGCCAGTAGTATACCCCAGTATGCTATGACGCATTGGATGCATGTGGATCCGAATATTTACCATATTCATGTCTCTCAATATTATATAAAAACATTTTAAAAAGGTATATTTTTGTTATAAATTGTATTTATATGTATTTATATAAAAAATATACATTTACAAAAATATTGGAAATAAAATTAGCGATCGAACAAGATCATTTAGTTCCCCCTCCCTAAAGTAGGGCCTAAATTCTTACCTATATTATAACATTTATTCTACCGTAATTATTGGACAAAATGATAGTTAAAAAAACTAAATTAATCGTGTGGTAATGCTTACTCTCCATCTTTTCAGCTTGTTCCTAAATGTTTCTTTGATTTTTGATATCCCCAATGAAGAGTCCGAGGTGTCAGTTAACGCCCCCTTGCGGCTTGAATCTCCTCCGTGTGTTGTCAGCCTGCAGCATCACCGGTGCGACATCATACACACACTCTCACAGAGACATCACACCGAGCAGTTTACTGCAGCCACTCTGCGTGTGAGCAGGAGAGATAGAACCTGCACCTTTAACCATAAAAAATTTATCAAATAATGAATATAACAACAATAAATATGTTAACAAAGTGCAAGTTGGCTTTGTGGTTTTTATACCCTCTGGTGTCTTTAGGAATTTGTCTGTAAAACACCCAAAAAAGACACACATAGATCGACAATTGATATAGATCTATATTTTCCCACATGTGCACCTTTAATATAAATTGTATTGTGACTGTGACCTCTGGTGTCTCTTTCACAACCTATCTGCTTTTAGAGTGTAAATATTTTATACCTCTAGTTTATAAATTATGAGAAAAATAGAATTGCAGAAATCATCAAGAAGCTCACTATTAATTTATTTGTATTTTTCTATCTATATAATATTCTAGGTTTCGATTAGATTAATAAACGGGGGCAAATGTTGTTAATGTGACAAGCTGTCTGTTTTTGCAATAAAACAAATTCTATAACAGGCAAATGTAATAATATAATTCCGTACAATAAACTATTATAATGAAATAATAATAATATACGTTTGATGATAATAGTAATGAATGAATGAAATGCCACGGTGACATTGGAGAAGTGTTTTGCATCATCAGCACCTTCTTCGGTGTCTGAGAGTGAATTGAAGCAGAGAGAGGCTCCTTTCTCTTTCTCATGGGGATCAGATAAATATAGCGCCTGTAACCCCCCCCCCCCCCCCCCCCCCCCCCCACACACACACACACATACACACCCGCACACACACGATCACCATTTGCTGTTTGTGTAAAAGTGATTAGCCTGACACAACTGCGAAGCTGTTACCTTTATAGTAGCCAAGCCGCAGAATATCGTGTAAAACGACCCGAGCAGTGATGTAATGGTGAGTTAAAAGGTGTCTCCACTGTGACCTCCAGGAAGAGATCATTATCAGCAAAACAACCAGAAATAGAGTTTAAAAACCAATTAGACTCTTTTATTATTTAGCTTTAAATGTTCATATATTTTACACATCTAAAATATGATGTTAGATTCAGATCAGCCTGAAAAAACATCTCAAATAATTTGGGAAAGCGTACTTTTAGGTGTATTTGCTATAAACTTCTTTGATTTTAGCCTGCTCTTTTCACCTATTCTTTATATTTAAAATCCGCGTAAATATCTGTTTTAATTCCTTACTGTTTGAAAAAAATTCCTCTCGGCAAAAATTCTCATTTAATTTAAAAAGTCATTCGAAAAATATTATTGCACATGTGACAAGAAAGCCATAATAAAAGCTAAAATAAGTCTAATACTGAATAGGGGTTTATATGACTGACTGATTAGCTGTTGCCGGAAAAAAAAATTCAATATCCCTCTGTTACTCGATAAATAAGCCTATATTTATAGGCTAATGTTATAATTTAAAATAAAGATTGAACATAAAAGGAATGACTAAGAATATATATTTTTTTACATCGTGAAAATGGGGCTGTGTTAATAATTATAAACCCTGAAAATGACTTAATAAATTCAAGCACATAATATTCACAAGATAGTACAATTATATCATATCTATATATTAAAATTTAAATTCCCTTGTCTCTGTTTTTTATGCCTTTATGACGTGACAGGTTATTTATATAAAAAGAAAATTTTCAAGAATATGTTTCACAATAAATCTATTATCAAACAATTTAAGAAAATTGAAAATTGATTTTAATTTTTTTCTTAAATTTATTTACAAATAAATTCAGTTTACAACACAATATAGCTACATAGAATTACATATATTTGATTTTTTTTAATTATAAACAGACTATTTTTTCAGAGCTTTTTGTGTATGAAAAGGAAGCAGAAAAATGTGTCCAGTTGAGCTTCCGATGGCTACAAAAAAGAAAATGTAAAATAATTATCACATATCTCAAACAGGAACAAAAAGAAGACAGGTAATTTTTTTTACAAATATTTACAAATATTACCTGTACAGAAATATCTCCTTTTTCTTTTTTTCTGTGTGTTTCAACAGTCTTTACATGGCTACAGAGTCCAGTGTTATTGTGCTGTAATAATGTCTCTATATAAAAATAAGAGTTTCTTTTCTCTCGGTTTAAAGTCATTGTGAAGGCCATTTGGACACTGCCGCTGCCGCCGCCGCTGCTGACGGTAAAACGTGTCCAGAGATTAAATTTGACGGTACACTGAGGATGGGGGCGATAGCGGCTGATGTCCGGCTCAGGGACAGGGACTGTGCGCTCAGCAGGGCCGACTGCACGGTGACCGGAGGCCGCAGGAAAGCAGCGCCCGGTGAGACCGAGGAGGCGCTGGAGACCCCGATGATGTTCTCTATACTGAAAGACGGTCTGTTTGAGGGCTCGGATTTGATCATGGACGCGGTGCTCAGACTGTTGAGCTGAAGTTGCAGACTCGGGCTGAGCTGGGAGTTGAACGCTTTTCTGTTCAGCTCCGCCGAGGACAGGAGCGGGACACCCGGGGGCAGCATGGGACCTACAGGGGGGATGTACGGGTACTGCAAAGCCGCCGGATGGGTATAAGCAGCCGGGTGGATCCCGTAGTGCCTCCCGTAGGGGCCCCCGAGGCTGTACGCGCTGAAACTTTGCATCATGAGCGCAGTCTGGTCCCTGAGCATGTCCGGCTGAACCCTCTTGAACCTTTTCCTCCTCCTGAGAAAGCTGCCGTTGTCGAACATGTCCTCCGAAGCGGGGTCCAGGGTCCAGTAGTTGCCCTTGCCGGGGTTGCCGGGCTCCCGCGGGATTTTCACGAAGCAGTCGTTGAGGGACAAGTTGTGGCGGATGGAGTTTTGCCACGCAGGGAACTTCTCCCGGTAATATGGGAAACGGTTGCTGATGAACTCGCAGATCCCGCTGAGGGTGAGCTTCTTCTGCGGGCTCTGCAGGATGGACATGGTGATGAGGGCGATGTAGGAGTACGGCGGCTTTACCAGGCTGTTTTTGGGCTTCTGGATCCCTCCCGGTGTGCTCTGCTCCTGACCCTCTCCCTTTCCGGTGCCTGTCTCTCCCTCCCCGGAGCTCTCGCAGCACGGGCTCCCTCCACCGGACCTCATCTCCTCCTTCTCCACCTCGATCTCATCTTCCACCTCCTCGTCGCCCGCTTCTCCTCGGAGGTCGTGCAGGATGCCTCCCACCGGGCTGTCGCAGTCGCTGTCCACCCTCTCCATGCCCTCCTCGTCTCCCTCGCCCACCACGTCAATATCCACGTCCTCCGCTGTGAGCACAGTTTGGCCGGACATATCGCTGGCTCTTTCGCTGCCTCCAGACAGGGTCATCTCACGGCTTACTCACACTTTTTTTTTAAAAGTCTACCGGAGCCAAAACTGCCCAGCAGCCGGGTGTGATGGGTAGGCGAGACCAGCGCGGTCAGTGCGCACACACGGCGGGGTCTGCTGGACTTCTGCTCGCTCCCTGTCAACAGATCGGATGTCTCCAAAAATCTAGACCCGGCAGCAAGCCAATCGAGCCAAAGAAACTTCAACTTCTTCAGATACGTCTCCAGTCGGTAAGTGACCAGGCCTGCGTAAAGCGGAGAGTCTTGCCTCGAAGTTGTTTGGAGATGTTTTGCGCTCCGACGTCCCTTCCTGCTCGGCGCGTGTATTTCCTACAGGAGTGATATTTGGAGAACCAAGTCGAGATGACACATGCTGCTTTTAAAGGCCGGAGCTTTTAAAAGGACTGTCTGATAGATGACTTTTCCCAGTATAAGATATACTATCAGTGCAGGACACGTGGTTTGGTGACGACAGACGCCCCCTCTCCTCTCCTCTCCTCCCTCCATGCGCCCTCCTCTCCTCTCTGTTAAACCATGCAAACTGGAGTTGTTTCATGGATTTGTCAACAATGGGACATCAGCAATGCTGCTTTCCGCTGATTTCTGTGTTCGTCCGTCATAGACCATTTAACGGTGGCAGGGGGAGGAGGAGGAGGGGGGAGAGAAAATTGGCCTGCATGATTGAAAGATCTGATGCGCATTAACGTGGCTGCGTAAAAACAATCCAAACCTTTAACTTTGCGAAAACAAACTGCTGAAAGCTGCAGAACGAAAACGACGACAGCTAAGTTCAATGAATGACTTCTTTTATGTGCTGTTCTTAAATTGTGCATGTTTTTTCTACACTTTATTTTAAACTAGGTTCTGCGCATGTTGGATACTTTGTCCGTGCGTGAACACTTTGACTTTTATTTGGTGCATGCCTTGATTTTTCCAGCTTTACAGCCCGCCGTGTAAATCCAAGCTGCGAATACAAAAGCATGAATTCAAGTCTATTTATTCCCGCAGGATTAGCCGAAGGTGGGAAGAATATTGAGCGGCAGCGACAGCAGCCCCGGCGACAATGAATGGGAGAGAATAAAGAATTTCCTTAAGAGTTTGGAAGAGGTGCTAACGACCCCAATCATGGCACGGTTTTACATTTGAAAACAGTAGGAAATGCGGGCAGCGGGTGAATGCAAAGAGAGCATTTATTCACAAGCATGAAGGTGAGCGGGGTAGGCTGGGCTCAGGATCCAGGACTGAGGCTTTCCTCCGCTGTGTGGGAATATTTAGGGTTTTCTAAAAGAGTCTGTATTTCAGCCAGCGTTCAAAGCGAGTGAAGAAATGTGCATGAAATTAACAATAGAGGAATTTAAACAAGCGATTTAAATGTTGAATTGATATCATCGAAAGTCTTTCAGCAGGTTAATGAAAATATCTATAATCAACAGCAGTCAGTTATTTTGGCAAAGCTTTATTTGAATAAATTAAAACACATAAATAAATTAAATTAAATTAGCTGTAATTAATTCTCAAGTATTTTTTCTCAAATAAAACAATATGAGGCAGAATACGTTTTATTTAGGATGCTTTGTTATTACTAATATTATATCACATTTCATTAAAACACACGTGTCACCTATTATTATTATTATTATTATTATTATTATTATTATTATTATTATTATTACAATTCATTATTGAAGAAAAACTAATAAAAGCGAATGTTTGTGATTTTTTATTATCGCTTCATCAGTGGCCTTTGTATATCTTCTAGTTTTGGGAGTACATGTGATCCTTTAATGGCCTTCAGCAGCACAGAGGTGCAGCCTGATGCTCTAGAGATGAATGAAACGCTATCATTAATAATGCGCGTGCGGGTCAGAGGAGGGAAACATGGCTTCCGATTAGACTCGCCTTGTGTTAATCTCTCAGTGACCTGTGTGATCTGCAGCTCCGTCAATACGGACTACTTAGCAGATGAAACCAGAGTCTACATCAACTTTTATCCTGCATATCCGCAGGGTGCAGGTTAGGTTTCTCTCCAAAACCAATAATTCGGAAAAAGAACATTTTGTTTCTTCATGTTTTTTTTTTTTTTTTTTTGGCACTCCAGATTTGACACATTTTGTCGTGGCAACAGAGGATAATTAGCCTATCTTATGTTAGTGACCTTATGTGTGCTAAAAGCCTTTTTAAAAATGCAGTTTAAAAAGCTACAAAATAAAAGAGCTTAATGAGGCACACTTGCAATTTCTCTTATTTTGAAGGATTTTTCTAAAGAATAAGAAAGTGTATTAACCAACCTCTCTCTCTCTCTCTCTGTCTTCTATGTGCGTGCGTGTGTGTGTGTGTGTGTGTGTGTGTGTGTGTGTGTGCGTGCGTGTGTGTGTGGAGACAGAGAGAGAGAGAGACAGGTGCAGCCAGCCTCCTTTTAAAAAAAAAAAAGAAGAAGCAAATCTCAGAGTCGCAGTGTTGTGTGAAAGGCGGTGTAACTGCTGATCTAACCTGACTGCAACAGCACCGAGAGGGGGTTTGAGACCCGTCCTTCCTGTGATCTTTTGAAGCCTCATAAATCCGCTTTTATACCTCCGCAGTTTGTTAATGAAATGTACGTTTTAAGCACACATGCACGGCTTAGCGCGACAAAACCTTTTAGTATAATAAGCCAACTCGCTCCTGCATGAAACCATTAGGGGGGACAGCAGCAGCAGCAGCAGCAGCACAGGTGATGATGGAGAGGAAACAGTCACCACATGTGATCACTGCAAACTACCAGCAAGGTCACCCAACAAATAATTGTGATCATAATAATGTGATGCTCTGCTGAGTCCTGAGAGGAGGACTTTTTTTCTCCCATGTGTTCTCCTCATGTCTCCCAGGGGTCAGAGGTCAGGGTCACCTGCAGGGTGACATTTCGCCAGGGTGCGTCCTTCACACTGCTGAGATGATACATCTTTTAATTTTTAAAGGGAAATTAAATACCGAGATAATTTCACATTTTTCCACTTTAAGTCAACTTCTTTCGATATATTCTCATTTTTGGGATATTTTTGACGCCACTAGTCTAATTTGTCTGCCTTACAATTTCCATATAACAATAATTTCACAGAAAACTTGGAAAAAAAAGTTCGCATTCTCACGCTCCTTTTAGGCCGTAAAACCAAATATAACGAAAATACGAATACATGAGTGCTTTTTCTGAGATCTTTCTTGCCATCTGTATGAGTGCGAGTTTAAGATGAAAAGGTGGATCCAGATTTTTTCTTTTTTTTTTTGGATTAGATGGATTTTGACCACCTAATCAATATTGACTCCTCACTCTTTTTGTTCTTTAATCTTTTGATTTCTTAAAAACACGTTGTGCAGAAAATATGTGACGCATAAACGCACAATTTGGAATCTCTTTCGTGGCTCTATTAGACGATTTTCAGCGTCATTCGTAGAATAAAAGTTGAAATCTTTATTAAAGATTAATTAATTAGGCTATTAAAAACATATTCCTGTTCTGTGAAAGCATCCGTTAAAATTGATTCTACAAAATATGCTATTTAACATCATATCTGCCCGTAGTAATTAAAATCCCCGCAAAAGTGACCCGCATTTTTGCATCGAAATCAGCTGTTTGCAAAAGCAGATTTTTGAGGGGCAACTCATTTAATGAATGAGGTGAGCGAGCAGTTGGGGGCAGCAGCTAGTAAAACGATCTGATAAATTAATGGCCTGTAATTACGACCATTATGTTAATTATTTTACACCAGCAGCCAAATCTTCAGCTTGTCACATTTAATAAAAACAAGATGTTCTCAAAAATTGGAGAGAAAAAAATCCTAGCCACATCCGAAAAAAAACCCAACAACGACAGATTAAATGAAAAACAGAAAAAAATGTTCCCATAATTACATTTTTCATGGTCGATCATGTGAATTCTGCAGATTCCTAGAAATGCAGGCTGTTTTTTCCCTTCTTTCTGGAAATCACCATTTTTAGCTCCTCTCAAAGAATTCAAAGAATCCACTCTATCAACCTGCGACTTTCTGTCAAACAACATGATGGAGCCCATTTTTAACCTGCAGGATGAGCCCGAGCCACAACAAACACACGACACTGATCCACGCGCTTGTGTGTGTCTGTGTGTGTTGTTTGTGTGTGTGTGTGTGTGTGTGTGTGTGTGTGTGTGTGTGTGTGTGTGTGTGTGTGTGTGTGTGTGTTTGATCCTCTATATAAAGATACCATGCAGTAGATTGCAGCAGGTGATGTGGCAGCAGGACCCACTCTTCACTCACTTTAGTTTTTCCTTTCGTTCATAATTTTGGGCTGACATGGATTGTATTAAGATAAACTCTGAATTAATGGTATACATGATGATAATAATAACACAATATATAATAAAATAAACTAATTTCCAGTTGATTTGGTCAGTTGCCCCATCTATTGATGTGTTACTGTTATTAACACATCAATTATTGTGTTGTTGTTATTACAGTTCCGTCTTCAGACTCCTCTGAGGCCTGTTTATTCACCGGTTCGCCATTTGCAAGTTGCATTTTGGCCTTTGAATGTATCATTTCAGAAATCATACTTAGAATGAGATGATCAATATAAACATCTGGATTTATCTAAACTGGTGATTTTGTGGTGTAAGGTAATCGTTCCATCTAAAATAACATTAAATGTATATAATTAATATATGTTAAAAAAAAATAAGAACAATAATAAATTAAGCTTTTCCGTTACAATATATGTCAAATAAGTTAAATCTTGAATATGAATACGAATCACGAAAATGGTGTGAACAGTAAATCCTTCTCAAAACCTTTATTTTGGAGGGGGGAAAAACAAAAGAAAAAGTATAATCATTTGCAGAGAATTGAAAACACACTTCCTCATCATTTATTTTTTTAAAGTATGATTTCTTTGTCAGATCGTGCACACCTCGGCACGGTGTCCACGCAGCCCCTGCTCCCGGCCCTCGTTGCTCTCCTCCGGCCGGCCGGCAGTGGGAAAGCCCCCGAGGAGGCTGCATGTTCCTCGCGGGTGCTGGTGGGAAAGTGACACCTCCTGCAGCATGCAGCCTGATTACCATGCCAATGTGCACTTGTTAAGTACGTGCAATGTCACCCAGTTTGTAGGCTTTTTGTCATTGAGATTGAGGCTGAAAAGTTGCACAACAGTATATCACCGTGTTGTGTGAGTGCAGCGATTCAGGCTGTAAACGGTGCAAATTGGCCCAATAGCAGGCATTTAACATGTAGTCAACACACAGGCAGCCTGGCTTTGCACCAAATCATTGTCTGCATAAAACCACAGTAAATAATGTGCTAATACAGCTGATGGTGTCAAATGGTTGTGGGGTTTGATTAATGTAGAAAAATCAAACAAAAGTTGCCAGTAATGTATATTTGTCCATATCTATAAAATCACATTCAGGAGCAAAACAATATTGTGTATTCAGATAAGCAAATTAATAATAAAATGTGTTGCCACCAAATGGGATTGATTTTTTCTTTGATTTGTTGAAACATTTACATATTTTTTTTATAGAGATCTGACTCTTTCCAACAGGAAAAATTAACATTTCTGTGCAAAAGATCCTATGGTTTCCCCAGAAAAGCATCCAATTTAAAGCCATGTTGTGACTAATCTAAGCAGCTTTTCACATAATTGACATCAAAAGGAAACTCTCACTCAGTACGACCCCTGAACTCAATATCCTCTTGCCCATTGATGCATACATATATGTAACATCACACTAAATTACCTCCTACATCCCCTACCGCCTGCCCTGCCCATAATAATATTCCCTCACATAATCTGTCAAGTTCTTCACAAAGACACTTTACCTCTTCTCGAACCCAATTACAGGAATTGAAGAGGGAGAAAAATAAAGCTTTAGACTCAGAGAGGAATGATGTTTTCATTTTATGATTGAGTGAAATGTATGTTTATGTTAAAAAGTGCTAATTTTACAATATATCCTGGAGTGCACCAATTAATATCACTAGTTGTGGATAATCTGCTTTATTCTCATGAAGGCCTAATGTTATCACCTCAAGGCAAATTATCTAATTCATCTTAAAGCCATAATCTTTCTCCTCTAATGCATATAGCTTGCACTCCATCCCCTTATTTGCTTTATAAAAAGTGTCCTTGTCTGTTAATCCAGCGGGGAAGTGAATATCCCACATCCTAATCAAAGTCGTTGTGCTGTCTCTTGAAATTAAGGACTGCACCTTTAAATTGTCAATTACTCTGAGGTTAAGTGGACTGAATAGACCCAATGATTCAAATCAGGTGTTACAATTTACTGCACATAGCTATCTGACTTCATTTCATTTTGGCCTGAATCCCTCCTGCAGACAATCAAGTGATTTATTACACAAAGGGAAACATAAAGGTCTATTTTTACTCAGACTGTATCCATGATTGTTTATTAAACAACATATTAATATATGATTTAAAACTACACATCAATATACCTCTTATTCATGATTATATTGAATTTTCTTAAGGATCACTGGGTCAAAATGGACCCAGTTTTGGTCGATATAGCACACAGACACAATACAGACTTAACTTTATCCTCCAACAATGGGCTGTTAGTGTTATTTTTAAAACATTGCTGTTGGGGCATTTACCCAAATTAATATATCCTTCTTTTTTTAAAACCCAGAAAAACACTTAAAACAATGCTGCTTTATTATATTTTGCATTACTGTTTATTTACTCCAATTGAAATATGGTATATCTAATGCATGCAATGCTAGTTTTTCATGTATACTAAATAGTTTTTCACTATTTGTTACTGACTGATAATAAAATGTGTATCCTGTGCCATTTTTTTTAAATCTCATATGTGAATCATATTTTAAAAATAACAAAAAATGGGTAACTTTTTATGGTAAAACTCTAGCATGTTATGTCCAACACTGAGTCAGGAAGTATCCAGATCCTTTCCTTAATACCCAGTGTTAAAAGTAGAGTATAAGCCCTGAATTGAATATGTTCAATAGGAAAATTAAGTTCAAGTATTTTAATGCAGAAAAATGATCAGAATGAATGAACAAATCAGAATCATCAGATCACTATTGCACATGTTTTCATTCTAGATTGATCTGTTGAATAGGTTCTCCATTGATTGTTTCATGCTTGAAACTGGTGAGAAATGCACAGCACAATCATGATTTGCTTGTTTTTATCTGATCAATCATCAAACCTCAATATGATCCAGTTAAACTATAATTTAAGATAAGAACATGCAGCAATTCCTCACTGTTGAGATGCTGAAAGCATGAAGTATGAAGTAAGCATTTTCTACATGAAAAAAATTACTTAAACAATGATTTTGCTATTAAAATAGGTTACATTTTCTGGAGATCAGCTAATCAATGAGTCGACTAATCATTTCAGATCTAATTTGATACACAGATGAATAATAATCTAGTGTAATACACCACTTTTCCTATGTTTTATATGTGAAATCTTAACCATGTAGTGGAGTTATAAGTACAGTATTTCCCTCTGAATTGTATTGGAGTAGAAGCATAAAGTGGCATTTAATACATAAATATCTTGTATAAATATCTTTAATTTTTACTAAGCACAGCAATTACATAGTCAATAAGCATACATAGTGTGATTAAAAACACATTGGAACTGGTTAACATGAACCCAGTATCATGTTGCTATTTTATTACAAACTGGGTATATAGTGTGTATAATTTAGGTGATTTTGCTTATATTACAGTATTTTCTAATACGTTGAAGTATAATATTAAATATGTCTGAATAATAAAGTCAACAGCCAAGCAGTGTTAACACCCAAACAAAGTTACCACCCTCACTTCTATGCCGGGAGTCCAAAGTCAGCCACACAAGCATCAATATTTTACATTCCCTCAAGAATCCTCTTTAAAGATGCAATCAATGCCTCCTATTCATTATCCATGTGTATGTCTTCTAGGTATGGCCTTTGTCATTAAGCAATAATTCTCCCCTCCACAGTCCCACATTACTCCGCTGCTCCATACTTTTACAAATGCCTCGGGGCTATAAATACTAATGAAATCTCTTTGCTTAATTTGATTTTGCTGGTACACTTGCAGTTATGGCTGAACTTTCCCACGAGAGAGGCTGATTGAACACTTTCAAGTCCTTATGGAAGCAGGAAAACATTCCAAAGAGCTGGGGAGATCATTTCCATAATTACCCCGATTGGCAGCCTAATGACCTTCTGTGACAATAAAAAGATCTCTTGTTAATTCCATTTCTGTCGCTGACATTCAAGAGATTCCTATCTTACATGTTTGAGGGTTCACAAGATAACAAGTGTACTTTTTTTCCCTCCCGTTTTCAGCGACCAAAAGAGCAGCCCCATTCAGCTCTGCTCCCCCAGCAGCACACTGCAGTGATGGGGCTCTGGTCCGCTCTGAAAGGGATCTGCTTGTGCCTGCACGGCTCGTCCACCCTGCCCCAAAGTTGGATAATTTATGGGCCTGGGGGGAGATTATAAAGATGGATCTTTGAGGCAATCAATTCTCATGTTGCGTTTTGAATGGTGGGATAGAAATGAAGTGCAGAATAATTAAAAAGATCACAAGTCCCCCCTCGCATGTAATAATGAGTGGCTCCAGAGGCAGTGGGCTCTGCCACAGTGCCGGAGGAATTGCCTTTGATTTGACTGAGACACCCGGTCCGGTCCAACACACCGCCGCACAATGGAGGGGTTTCACCACCAACACACACTGAGACTGCATTGCAAATCACGCTCTGTGACTGTTTGAGGACTGTGTGCTTGTCCACCAGGCAGATCATAAGCAGAGACTGTTGTGAGAGGAAACGGAGGAGGGATGGAGGGATGGTGGGGGTTCTTGTTGCTTGAATGTCTAAGTCAGGATGACTCAGAGCTGGCATGAAAAGTGATGGAGGCGGTTGTTTGGAATATGTTTCACAGTGACCACAATGCTCAGAGTGTTATGGGATGTTAAAATAAAAGCCATCCGCTCTTTGCATTAATCAGTGTCAAAATGTACCCTCAGACCTCTGCATGCACAACTGTGAGCTGTTGTGCTTTGACAAATACAAATGGTAATCTGAGGCCTTTTTATACCTCTGAATGTATTAGACTAAATGTGAAATGTGCATCTGTTATTAGCCTGTTTGCACGCTCCTTAGGACAAGGACAAGCTTTTTGGAACACATTTATGGCCCACTCTCGCTTTCTTGCACAAGCTCAGCACAGAGGATATTGTTCAAAGCATGGTAAAGAGAATCATACTTTGCAGCACACACATCACAGTCCCTCAATTATTATGACAAAATAAAGTAAAAAGGACACTGCGGTGAGCTGGCGAGGGCGTCCTGGAAACAGATGGCAGCATGTGTGAGTGCTTTTCTCTGCTGGAAGGGGAAGTGTAATGACACCTGGCAGCGGGCTCACATTGAATATCATTCTGCTGGTCACTTGGTCAACTCAACATTGGCACACTGCACACACATCCAGAGACGTGCAGTGCTGCAGGCAGTAGTTAATTCAGAGAGGATTTCCCCCTTTTAAATGTGCTAACATCTCGTAACTGGTAGAACCACAGATTGATTTCCCTTTACAGTGCAAGATCAAGGTGTGTGTGTGTGTGTGTGTGTGTGTGTGTGTGTGTGTGTGTGTGTGTGTGTGCCTTACAGCCCGTTTTCTTTCATCTGCATTCAAGTAACACGACTTTACACTTTGAAACTGTGTGCAGTGAATATCAGTCTGACAGTCTGGTTTGTATTGCTTTAAAAGCAATAAAATGGGTGTATAATTGCATATGACACACAAAAAGGACTTTCAATCATGATAGGGGTTTATGTTCCGTGTGAAACCAAAAGTAAACAATGTTATTTAAAGGAAAGTGTCCTTAACTTTAGTGCGTCACATTTTTACAAACTATATATTTGAATCTTTGGGGACCTATAACGTTATTGTCAAACTCCAATAAAGCATTGAAAATATGAATCTGTGTGGTGTTGTCACATGACGCATCTTTCAGTTTCCGTGTATTTTGAGATGGTGGGAATGTCAATGGGATGAGTTTTATCATAAAAAATATACCATCTTAACTACTATTTCAACACATGTGCAGTGGAAGTCAATAAATATGTAAAACATTAATTAGGAAACATAAATACAGAGTGTATTTAGTATAAACTGTTCTTTGCTCATTATTAAACCTTACTGGATCACTTTTTGAGTTGTGTAATAACTCCATAAAGCTTTCCCTAAAGCCCCCTTAATGTTATTAATCAAAGTCATCAAATCAACTGCAGGATAAACTTTTAATTTTACTTTTTTAATGTCTGATTGTAACATAAACATCTGACTTTGTTCCAGCTCTTGGCTTCTGGTTTACTGACGGAGCTTGTGGAGAATCAAGTGAATGGTATCATTTAAACATGTTACAAAATCATCAAAGTGCTGCGGTCAATAGATACTTGGCCTGTAATGTCACAAAGAGGGAAGCTAAATGGGTAATGGGAACATGTGACTGGACTTGAGAAAGCTACTTAGAACAGCAAATTCAATTATCATGTTAGAATTCTGCATGAAAACAATCTATACTAGAAATTAGAAGTATTCCTGTCAGATGACTCGTGTTAGTGGAGCTAATGTAATTTGGAGCAGCCTTACACCTCCTTTGAATGTTATTAAATGTTTACAAAAGAGCGTAATGTGTTAAAATGCAATCAGAGAATCTGCTGGTTACTGTGGCAGCAGTGTTTCCTCAGGGTGGCTTGGTGATGCATTATGGGTAACAAACCTTGAATCAAAGGTTGCCTAAACAGGCTGAAAATAGGGATTCAGGTTATACTGTTTTTAATTTTCTTAGGGCTGTATTAATTCAACATGGAAGGTTTTTTAAAAAATATTTTAATAATAATATTATTCCCTACTCTTGAGTGTGTGCACACAATCTAGCAGCAAACCATTGCCATAAGGCCAACCATTTATGTGAATGACTATGAGCAACCATAAACACATTTGGCTGAAAGTCACCAGTTAACATGGCCTCTTGGTAAACTGAAACACCTGCTGTCTTGAAACAGTCACGATCCTGTTGGAAATCTGTAGAATCTGCTGTTGGAATGTCGATTCTGAATATGCAACAACTGGACATTTTCATGCTGGTAACAGTTTTAATTAAATGTTGAAAGGGGGTCTATTGCGAGCAAGCAAAATTAAATGTTTTTGTAGGCCAACTTGAAGTTTCAAATTTTTGCATTGCATTTTTGGATCATTGCAGGAAAATAAGCTTGTTGGCAAACACACGTTTCTGATTGTTACACGTTTTGTTCAGCAGGATAATCGTCACAAATTAACACCACTTTTATGATGTTTGATTTCTGATTTGGTAAGTCAGAGGAACCTCACCAACTCCGACCTAAAAATCCAAGATGGATGCTCTGCACATCAACAGTAGTGAAAGTGGTATTAATGCACTGTTTCTTAGCATTTCCATTTGATTTTCTCCTAATGACAATATGACAAAATTACCTAATCTATCTGTAGACATGTTGCCACTGTGTTTGTACGCACAAAATACTGCGTAATGCCTTGTTATCAACAGGTAGCCTACAGCTAACAATCAGTAACCTGGCCGGGGCACACACAGGAAAATAATGGGTTTCCGACTTCTTGTACTGGAACATGGTCAACTTGGGTGCCACGTAATTCCTAGCTCTGACTTTTGATTTTGGAAGTAAATTGAACGCAGAATAAGTCACCATAATAGCAATTTGTGTGTGTGTTTTTTCTGCATAATTTGCAACACAGTTGGGTTTTATGTGTTTAAAAGAAAGTATTTGTGCTTTTTGTTTGACTCACCTGAAGGCTGTAATTATTTGACATAATTCTTATGCAACAGACCTCTAGTTTTTTATTAATTACTACTAATATTACTACTACTAATACTACTACTAATGCAGCTTCTTGCATACATCTCTCTGGTTAAGAACTGGCATTAGCCACTCACAAAGAGCCACTACTTCTCACATTCAGCAATAGGATTTTCCAGCAATTTTCTAATTTGGAGTGGAATTAAAGTGTGGTATCAGTGATGCAAACTTACTCTTAAATGCGCACTCACTTCTTCTGTTGCTCAGTTGGGTATTTGTTGCACTTATGTAAAAGCAACCGGTCTTATTTCTCATCCTCCTGGGTCAGGTTTTGCTGCATCCTGCAGAGGAGCCTTCAAACTTTGGGAAGCTCACAAAGGCTCTATTCTCCTCTGTGTTGCTCTTCTTCATCACCCAGCTCCAGGGCATAGCAGATCTGCTCAAACCCCAGTATTGTCTGGGGAAAACCACATATTAAATTTGCCCTGCATAAGCCATTTCATTGAGCTGCAGAAGGAATTCCTTTGCTGGGTCATTCATCTGTGTACATGGTTTGGACACATATTTGAAACAAAGCAAGCCAGTCAAGGATAATATTGAGGAAGTTACATACATTTCAAGCTTTGCAGCATATGTCATTTCTGTTTCTTGCTCTTTTGGAGTTGTTGCTGCAGATTCATGCAGCGGGAACATTGCGAGACTGTTGCTGCGAGCTATCCAGAATTTCTCCCTGCATATGTAATGTTTTGCACTTCATTAGGAATTCTGGATTTTCCCCATCAGGAATGTCAACTGAATAGAAAACGAGGGAAACTAAGAGAGCTCTCTATCCACAGCAAACAATTAACAATGAATAATAAAGAGAGAAAATCTGATTCAAGCCAACCGGTCGTCCTGTGGATAATTCATCAGTTCTGTATTGGAATAATACATGAACATATCTCTTGTTTGTTCATTTTAGTTATGAATACGTGTTTTATTCCATATCTGTAACTTCATCTCTGCGCCTTCACAGCACGGTTTAGCTTATCACTTTATAACCATGTTAATGTTGTGCTAATTGTCTTTACTGCAATTACAACAGTATAGTTTTTATTGGTCATGCAAAAATTATCTTTATCAAACATAAGAAAAGGAAACACTATCAAAAAAGCTGTGACACCATTTAGACATAAGATCTATTATCACTTGATTTGTAGTGAATGATTATGTTTTATAGTGTTGTAGGAGTACAGAATCCTCTTTCCCTAGGAGACAGTTCTTCACATGCGAAAATAACTTAGACTTTGATTATATATGATTTTTAAGACCAACTCAACCAACATCCACAACATTTTTCTCCTGCTATTGGTGTTAGAAAATTAAGATGTCCTATTGTATCCGGTAGGGTTGCACATCTCTCTCTGATAAACGATTCGATTTGCATCTAGATACACAGGTTACGATACGATTCAAAAACGATATACTTTTATTACAAACAGATTCGATTTGGATCGATACAGTGTAAGAACGATACGATTTTAGGTTTTATATGAGTGACATCATTTACATTTTCCCTTTATCATCTAACCTAATAAAACATTGGCCGGTGTTCAGCGGAGACGATCATGTTCTGGGATATTAAATAATGACTTTATCACCAGGATCATATACAGACGCAAATATTAGGCTAATAAAAAATAATATAATACAAAGGCATTCCTGTGTCCCTGAAAAGGACACAGTTCACAAATACAGAATGCAGGTTGTTATTCATGTGCAGCTGTTTGTTAAACAGAGAAAACACACTATTATTATTATTATTATTAGTGCATGTCTACAGCTGTTAAAGCCGAGATCCGCTGCTGCCGCCATTAGAAACGGACGTCGCTTCACGTGACCAGCCATATCTCTCACTTGTTAAACCGAATATCCGGTTGCATCAGTTTTTTTGTTCACAACCCTAGTATCTGGTTGCACTTTGCAAGCCAGAATGCTTTTCTTGCTATTCTGACCCACAATCCTTTGTCTAGCATATAAATCAAGAGGGTCAAAGTTCAAGGAGCAATATATATGATGAAGCAGTATGTCCAAATTTACTTCATACAACAGTATTAACTTTGTAAGAGCAGCTGCATTACATTCCGTGTTTTTTATTTGTGCATTGAGTTAAATGCTACTTATGTATCTCGCCCACTGAAAATGTCCTCATCTTAATTTAGTATTGGCCTACATGGAACCATGCTGGGCTACTTCACAGACCATCACAGTGTAGTTTACAGTGGACTCAGTGTGCATAAACTTCCATGACCCTTGGTTATTGTCCCGAGATTCCTGTCAATTCGGCACATTAATCCCTCTGTAAACATTTGATTTATTTCAAAGAAGCTCCCACTTACCTTAAATCGTATTTGCCTGAAACCAGAGTCATCTGACAGGAATTCCTCTATATGCTGCTGCTGCAGTCCAAACACAACTCTAACACAATCTAAAACATCTGAGAGATCTGAGTCAGCTGCGGCTGACCATCTTCATCTCACATGATGGGCAGCCTGTTGTGTTTGCAAAACAGTGGCATTTACAATCATACATTAAATTTAAGACCCAACTTATTTATCGCTTGCTAAGCAGTAAAGTAAATGTCATTATACTGGGTGAGGCTAAACTCCAGCTGTTAAACACTGCAAAAACACTAAAGTTTCAGAGGACAGTTTGATTTCTCTACGCCACGTTTACAGTTTATCTTGGACCAAAACAGATTACGTGGCTAGTCTAAACTTCAGTTGAAGTTTAAATTCAATTGAAAGGGACAAGACGCGTCGTTGAGTGAAAGGAGCTTTATGTGACAGAGTCTACAGCCATAGTAGCTGCTCTGTGAGGCTGAACGCAGGCACAGGGATGATCACAACAACAATGCTAACAGCTGTAAAAAATGTTTTTACCATGTTCAACATCTGATCCACCAATCACACCTGCACTGTAACCCTGAACTTATCTCGACATTACCCAGAGGGGCTTTATGTTCTTGAACAGACTTTACCCAGGCAGCTTCCTAAAGTCTGTGAAAAGTCTGATTAAGCCCATGTGTGGAAAGAGCAGGTGTTTATCCAGACTTCACACTGAGCACACTGTGTTTTAATGAAGTTTCTATCATACAATGGACGAGAAACCAGAAAAATACAAACATCCGAGGCTGAAGAAGTGGGGTCATTTAAATGAAGATGGCAATGATTATGTCAATGAACGTCTCAAATTAGACTCTTTTCCTCTGTAGTTCCCCGGTGGTAGAATGGACTTCCAAACTCCATCCGATTTGCGGAGTCCCTCTCAATATTCAAAAATAAACTAAAGACCCAGCTCTTTACTGAACACACCTAATCTACACAGATAATAATTGTTTTTATAAAGTACTATTTGCATTGTCTGTATGCACAGCCTGATAGTGCCTTCATCATATGGGACTCAAACTGAACCCATGGCACTTACTCATGTGTTGTCTTCTGACTTGATCTTTGCTTGTGTTGTATGAACTCTCCAATGTACATTTTTTGACAACCGTACACTATAAATGCATTGACGTATTTTCTATACAGGCCGGTCAGAATTGATCGGAACACTCTGTTGCATACGTCTTTCGGTAGCTGTAAGCTAACATTAGCGAACAATTAAAGTTACGTGTTCATCCTCAAAAGCTAAACTCTGTGCTGTCTTAGTATTAATAAACATGTTTCGTTTATAACTTCAGTTGCTGTGCTTTTTTACGCCTTCTGTGCATCTGCAACCAGAGAAAAAACAGTGTTTAATTCTGCAAGTTTCTGGTCCAACAGACAGCAAATTAATTGATAATTTGAGAAATCAATCGCAGATTGCTTACTGTTCTCTGCTGCCACTGAAAAAGCACATCAGACAGAAGCTGGGACCGAGTTGAGCAACAAAATTGAAAGAAAAGTTCATCTTTGTGGATTAAATGTTGAATTTGTCATGTTGCAGATTCATGCAACAGATATGAAGAGCAAGAGTTTATCGACTTTATTTCTGATGAGTGCCATAGACAAGTTCACGAACATCACTCTAAACAAAAAGTGTATCCGTATGATTTATTTCCTGTCGCTAAACACATGTAGCTTTCAAAATAAGAGCACATTGAAGTAAGGTGCCTTAAATAAAACATACAAGAAGCCTTATTCTCCTTAACAATAATTCCCTACATGTTCACAATCAGGAAGGCAAACTCATTATTTTAAGATCAGTGTATATGATGGAATAGTGCCATCAGAATTTGTGAGCGGCCACCAAAAATTTAGGCTTTTATGGCTAAAGGTTTCCCCCCTTGCTGACTACTTTTCCCCACTGGTTGGCTACTCCATGTCCGCGTGGAAAGCCCTGATTATTTGAGTCCAACACATCAAAGGAAATGTTAAAAAAACAAGTTCTCCAACATAAATGGCAGAAGAGATCTTGTGTCAGTACCACAAATTATGGCACGTAGGTACATAGCGTGGCTCACGTTTTTTCAGGCATATATGTATGTATTGCGGCTCATGGTACAACGGTGCGTTCTAAAAAAAACACACACGTACGGTCAGCGGTTGTAAAAAGGGCTGCAGTTTCTGTGGATTTATGTCATAAAACCACTGACCTTATAGGGTTAGGGCAAAAAACTCATGGTATAAAAGAACAGTAAATAAATGTACATAAATGCCGGAAGTGAAGTATTAACAAGGGTAGTGATTGCCACAAGTTATGTAAAAAACGTACCTTCAAAAACATGATTCACGTAACTTAAGTTAAAGTGGTTTACTTTTGTTTTCACACAGGACATGAACCCAGCTCTCCTGGGTGAAAGTCCAATGGTTGTTCAACCCATCCACCTGCCTCCAACCAAATGTGGGAATCTGCCCTTTTAAACTTCGCTTGGCTGTCAATCAGTGGTGAAATATGGAGGTGAAATACAGAGACATGGCTCGTTTTTTCGCTGCATGTACACACAACTTTTATTAACATTTTGGAGAACAGGCTGAAAAATAAACATTCACAGAGAGATAAAAGTGATAACATGTTAGAGAGAATCTGTTTTGAACAGATATGAATACGGGTGGTGTACCTTGAGATTTTGGCTTGCACTTTGGTGTGCCTTAGGCAGAAAAAGGTCAGATGCTGAAATCATCAGACAAATTCAAGAAGCAGCAAAGAAACTTGGTTGTTTATGAGCAAATTCAGCAAATTTTATTTGGGGACCCAAACATAATCTCCTACAACCCATGTGTGTCTGAGCTGATGAATGTCCACACTATCTATCTGCCACCTTGCATCAACGCAAATGTCCTGCTCACTTAAAGAAGAAGTCCACTGGGGACTCGTATGTCCCCTCACCGGTCGCACTGACACGGTCCATTCAGTTGGCATCTGTCCCATGATCCCTCAGAGCCACAAAGCTCACCCTGTGCTTGTGTCCGTCTGGTGTGTGTCATGATCTATGCCACTGTAATCCCAGGAGAAATATCAGCCACCATGTGTGTGTTTGTATATGCCGTGTGCTCTCTATTCTTTTGCACCTTGTGTAAAACTGTCAGACTATGCAAGCGTCTGTGTTTTCACTTTCCTTTTTTCCAGTGTGCGGTGTGTGTGTGTGTGTGTGTGGTATCATCTCCCAAGTGTATTCTAGGCCTCTTACTCATCTCTCACATGAGGATGATGAGGCTTCTGGTTTCACTGTAAAATTAGGTTGACATCGATAGAGTCACAAGTGTCACCATGTGGCCACTCTGCACTTCACTACAATACACAGAACTCCCTGTAAATGAACAGACACTCGAATGACGCCTTCGCTCTTCTCTTTGTCTCTGTGTGTTTGTCAGCCTGTGTCATCAGACGAGATATTCATTCATCATAAATTTGAATGACTTAGGTAAAGTGTGACTGACAGTTTTGGGGTTTTCGGTCAAAGATTTCTGATGTTGTGTCCACCTGTTTTGTCAAAATATCACCTGAAATTATGAGTGTCACCAGAAGGACCAAATACTACCAGTCCCAGTTAAAGTAAGTCCTGCACATGAACCAATCAGTCTATCTTGATATCAATCAAAGATATCAATAGTCCTGGTCCTTATGAACATAATCACACCTGGTACTAACCCCTCTTTGTGTATGTGAACTCTTCTTATTCAGGAAAATAAATTGGTGACATGGTTTGATCTGAGTGAAATTTAAGTAAAACACAGTTGCCCATAAAGTAGGAATAATTTTGTTTTCAGACACAATCCTCTGTTTATTTTCATTGTGATATGTTTGGAAGAGATTGATTATTAGTTTTGTGAAGATATACAATTAATCTGTCAAGAATAAATCACATTGTCACAATCATTTCATGAGAAGAAATGAAAAGAAAGAAATGAAACTATTGTATTCCAACGTTATGGACAACTGTCTAGTTACTTAACATCTTTGTTGCTGTGCTTTTATAATTTGTTCTGTTAATATATTTAGACTATTGTTAAATCATAGTTGCTGTTCGTTTCTACAAAAAACACTCTTGATTGTTATTGGTTAGTTTTGTTATTGATTTGTACTGAGCTCTCACATTTAACAACTTCAAATTTTTTATATGATACTTTTTGTAAAAATGTTTCTAGATGAACCTCAATTGTACATGTGGATATAATCTGTTATGACTTTTGAATGGAACAATGTACATCAAGTAAAATTTAACTGACGTGCATTGTTCCTACTTTGCTCCTACTACCACTATTTGAAAATGAAGTGTTCAAAATGTGGGATTATTTCTTTGAATTAAGGCATAAGCATATAGGAAGAGAGGACAGATCTGCAGATCTAGATAGGTTCATGAGAAACACTTTCTTTGCAAAAAATGAACGTTGCTTTTTTCCCAATGAACTGGCTGACTCAAGGGGACTGCTGCTTACATGACAGACTCATGGAGAAGCTTCTTCTAGTTTTTATATTGAAATTGTTGATGTTCAGCAAAAAGTAAACTGGCCTCTGGGGGAAAAAATGGGCTCACAACCTGAGGCTGGTCTAGACTGTATAAATATTATGATATAATACTTTAATGGTGAACTTTTTTAAAATCAGGTTTTGTCTTTTCTTTGAATACACAATTACTCAGAAAACCTATATTGCATAGTTAGATACACTCTTTTGAAAACAACAAACCCACTCCTCTAATACAAAGTAAATCCCACAGCTGAGTAGTGTTGCACTGCCGGCCATGAGTTGTTGCCCCTCCCTGGCCAGATCATTTGTTTTCCAATGGCTGAAGGTCTCTGTTGCCCAGTCTGTAGCAGGACCAAATTAAGAGGTGCACTCCGGATGGATGAGTGCAGAGCGAATGAAAGATTGGCGGGCAGGCCAAGATTTTTCCTGTTTTCTCTCCCTTTTCTCCTTTCCTTTTGCTGCCTTCTGTCAGATAGATGATGTGCGAGGGAAATATTATTTGTTCTGTTTTCACTGTTGATTCTGTCTTGTCCTCCTCTGAGTTGCTATCTCAATTTTGATGACAGAAGCGAGAGATGAAGCCAAAGTAGAAGACCCGCTTTAATGTTTACTGTACTGCTGCAGCTCCCGGATGAATAATTTTCAGTTCCAACTCAGGATGAGGGGGTCATTGATTATATCATACCCGCTTGAGTTTTATTGAATGTTTGAACGACCAGCTGTGCAACTTTGTGTTGTGCTAAATATCTTAGATTAGATTAAAGTTAGGAAACTAAAACATTCACATATGTTACGTGGATCAAATAAAAGAATCACTGGAGTTAATTTTAGTTTACATTTCTACAAATCTCATAGACTTAAAGCTACAAAATAGGCACATCTGAACTGTATATTTGGCCCAAAAGAATAAAGTTATTATCTGTAAACTATAATGATTAAACTTCCAGTCTTCTGCAGTGAAACTTCCTTCTAATGTGTGCATATATCTGCTCAAAATTGCTGCAAGTTTGAGCCTGACTCTGTATTAACCCAGCAAATGATTTGTGCAATGTGTCTCTGACAGTACAAAAGGCAAAAAGACTGAGACAGAAACAGAGGTACAACATTGTGACAAGTGTGTAACAACTTCCACTGTGCCTGGAGGAGAGAGGAGGCCTTAGCTGCACTCGGGGTCAAAGGTCAATGCTCAGTCCAGATGAAATACTTCATAGCTGTTAGATGTCCTGCTTGGACAGACAGGGGGGTTAGGTCACCAAATATATATTGATCCAACTGTCACACACATTTCTCTGTTGAGTATTGTGTGTGACGGACTGTTGTGAAAATAAAAATACAATAAAAGACTAGAGGCAGAATGTGCAGCAAAAATGTATCTTTAGGAGGAAATTCATCTTTCTGGTAGCTGTCCTAGTGTCATCAGCTGTTGTGGCGCTTTCAGACAGCGAGCATGAGCAATATGCATTTTATAACAAAACAGATTTGGGAAGCTCTGGGTCGGGCTACAATTATTGTTAACCATTATTTTTTATCGCCTTTACTCCCTTAACCACACATCTATGTCTATTTTCTGTTTTCTACTTTATGAGCGTGATGACATGCATGAGATCTGAATCCACTTTTCAGACGTAACTTCTTTCTAATGTCATTCTACTCATTTTATTATGTTTTTATTATGATTCTTGACTGCTATTTTATTATTATTTAACATGTATTTATTTTTTAACATCATTTTTTCATATTTATTTATTTTTATATTTTCTTTGCGAGACACATGTTTACATATTATGAACACTTACCTCCCTTGTGGGTGATTGATGGTGCTGTCGTTGTGGCAGGTTTCTACCCTGCTTACGACCATTTGTACCGCCATGTATAAGTACAGTGATCAATGTTCACCCTGTTTTGACCAGTAGTGTGAGCTGTGTTTTGTGTCGCTAACTGTAACTTTGTATACTACACTGATCAGCTTTTAAGTTGGGTGGTGGGCTGTAGGTGTTGCCTTATATGGAAAATACGAAATTGTAACGAATATTATTTTCCGATGTGTTTTTCAATAAAATATTGAAACAAAAAAAAAAGTCAGGAAATTTTAAGTAAAATGCCCATGACAATTTCTCAGCAAAAAATGAAATAAAAATGAAAAAAAATTTAATCTGGACATTTGCTTTAAATAAGTGTGTTGTGTGTTAAGTGTTTGTTTGTGCCAATCTTGGATGTATCTGATCACTTAACACATATTGTCCAAGTTGAGTTTTTGGGTGAGATTGAAATGTAATATAAAATTCTAAGCCAGCTTTAACAAAAAGTACTTTGATGCAAAATAGTGAGAAACCCCAATAGACAAGCAAAATGTTTTTGTTTTGCCAGGACACTGTCTTATACTGTCAGTATAAAATAAGTAGGACTATATCTTTCCAGAATATTTTCCAAAACAACCATTCTACAATGGCTCATATTCTGCTTTGATTTCACAGAAGGCTTTCTGTTGCCTCTTTAATTAATTTTGAAGAAAGATCCAGAGGCTTCCATGGTGCTAGCCTAAGGGTGCATCTACATTTTAATACAAAGAAAACTTCAAGGACTTTCTTCAACAAAAAAAAAATGAAATCATCATGTCTTTCCTGTAAGTTGTGAGCTACATGGCTGTTATGTATGTACAGTATTTTTTTTCCCAGAAACAGTGACAGAAGCAGTCATGTGAACGTGTTATTGAGGGCAGACTGAGTCAGTCAGCGGCTATGAGATCATGCTATAGAGACGGATCATCACCCCAATTACAAAGGAGTGGGCTATGTGTCGTATTTACCACCACAGCGAGTGAATATGTGTGTTTCCTCTCAGTCTACGCCCTCATTTTACACCCCTCTACCACCACTATCATCATCACCTCTACCACTAACCTTAACTGTCACAGGCCCATCTACTAATGGCCAATTAAATGCCTTGATTTTAGCCAAAACGGCATGGCGAGGAATTACTTACCAGAGCTGGCTGGGTTACTTATCTGTAAATGGTGGTTCTTTAGCATTTGGTGGCATTTGAGGGCCCCGATCACAGGATAACTGCAGGTCATTTGTATGTTAATGACTCAATGACATGTAGTTAAGTTAGGTGTGTAGCTGAACGCCTCGCTGGAGCGAAGAGTGGGGTAGTGCAGTCAGAGGTATAGAATACAATTGAATAGAACAGAACAGAACAGAACAAAGGGGGATAAAAGGAACAGGGAAGACCATTCATAAAACCAAGGACACAAAATATAAATTGGTTGACAAAACAATCTTTCTTCAGGGTCCGTTTAGTAGCTGCTCTGAAGTTTCTGATCATATCACATGAGTATTTAAAGTTCAAAGAAAAAAAAAGGACTCCATCTGCTAATGAATACATTCAAAAGCTCCAGAGCGGTTGCTGAAAGGAGCCTTGAGGTGAGGGCCAATAAAATTAAAATTAAAATGTTTTTTCTGATCTTTATGTACCCTTAAATGCCTGACCTTGAGTTTCCTAACTTGTATCTGTGCTAAGTTTGTCACTAGAGAGGTTTTTTCACCCAATCTCAGATAAAAACATGAGACGGGCAACCTAGAAAAGGTACACCACAACTTCAAAAAGCACCAAAAAGAAAGCTACTAAAGAAACCTGATTCTCCAGCACAAAGCAAACTTCAGCAGACTTATCAAAAAAGCGAATGTAGTTCGCATCTTTATGTTGTTTGTTAGCTTGTAACTAGCTCATCTTTGCAGTTGGTTTTATATTGGGTCCATAACATAACATATATATAAAATCTTATAATCTTCACATGTGGTGTTGGCCTATTACTTACATTAGAGATTACTTTCCTCAGATTTAGCAAGAAAACAGCCAAATCAAAACCAGATATGGATGCCATTTATAATGTTTTTCAATACGGTTGGCACAGTTTACATTGTCATTAGATTCACTAAAGAAAAATAGCGTAATAATGTTACATATTAAGCATCAAACCTCCTCTTTACTCACCGGGATCTGTCTTCAGTGGTGGAATGCTATACCTCAATGTTTACTCTTGTTTTGCTTCTTTTTGTATCGCTTCTTTACGTTGCACATTATGTCTTGTCGGAAGCGGAGGCTGTACCTTTAACGGAATTGACAAGCTCTACTTCTTTATACTTCTTAGTCCCTTTCAGACTGCCTGTGAGATTTCGCCTGCAATCTGAATGCACCAGAGGCCGGAGGTACAAGCAGAGGTGTTACATTGGCAAGATTGTTTTAAATGGGATCAATGTGAACCAGCGGAGCCGGCAAAACGGAAAATACACAAGGTATGTTATTTGTTTGAGATAATAAAAAAGGAAGTGGATCTTATTATCAGAAACATGCTGTAGAAGTCTGTTGAATCTCTACAGCGAGAAACAGCACAACGTGCAGTTCTTCCACCGTTATTGTTTTGAACGCACTCGCCACTGCCGCCGCTTATTGTACACTTATGCCACTGCTCTGTTACATGCCACTACCATCTCCTCCCACATCGTTCCCTGATGCTGGATTGCAATATGAATGGATGCCAATATTACGCCATTGTGGAATCAGTATGAATGTCGAAAGGCGAAATGTCAGCAGAGCACGTTACAGCGCTTTAACTTTGTGGAAACGCATTCTGAAAGGGGCTACTGACTCAGTACCGCCTTTCAAGGTACTAGTGATATTACAGCACAGGACCTATTTCAGTAGATATATCTCTGCATAATACATTGACTTCTTTGACATAGCCTCAACACTCTCACTGCTTTGTATTCTGTAGATAACATTTGTTAATTTTTTGAATGTTTCAAACTAAATTTTGTCCGTTTCTTACACATTGCACCTTTGATTTCATGAAGTACACTGTTGTGACATATAAGAAGTATATACCAAAGGTTATAACAGTGTCCAGACACGCCTCAATGCGAAAGTGTTTGCACCCTTTGTAAATGGCAAAATAAAGAGTGAAACCCGTGCTGTCATATTGAGAATAAATAGTAAGTTTGGGGGTTCGGATGCTGTGCTAATGATCTCACAACAACATCCCTGTTGTTGTTTAAAATTGGGTATGACATCATCCTTCTGCAGTCATGTAAATTAGAGAAAACATTGCCACGTATCTTTGTCAAGAGCATTTATAATCACTTTTATTATCTTAAAATGTAACACAATGTTTTGCAATTAAGAAATGAATTGACACCTAATTCTGTAATCACTCCGACTTTGTTTGCTGTTACCTAACAATATAAAATAAACAGTTTGTCAGAAAGCACTGTGGCATTGTTTTTAATTCTAAACAATTCCCACATGTAATTTAACACAGTGCAGGCCTCTTTCAATAAGCACTGGAGCTATTGATCTCCCCTCCTTCTGCAGCACTCCTAAAGAGAAAGCAGAAAGTTGTGTGAATGTTCTATGCAAATGTTTAGTGTATTAGCATACACAGTTGTAATTAAAGCATAATTAGAGAGACAAATGGTGCTGTGAAGCTCTGCGCCTTGGCTCCGGAGTCTGTTTATCAGCAGCCCCTTGTTTAGTCGGCTAAAACAGGTTTATATGAAACAAGCGGCGCCGACTGCTGCATTAATTGTTATCATTGCCTTGGAAAGCAAATAGGTGCCATAGCGCTGCGGACTGTGAGAGGAGAGAGCCGGAGAGGGACCGGGACAAATTAGTGTGGAAAATGAGAGTGTCGAAATTGGAGAGGGATTAGCACAGACGATAATGAAGCAATTAAAGAGTAAGCGCTCAGCACTCAGGTGCCTTTACTGAGCTGGTTCACTCCAGCTGCTTTCAGACGCTCCAATGCAAATATATCCCCAACGGTGAGGGGAGGTAACACTCTGTCCTAATACATCACTGATATAGACTGAGAGCAGAGAGCACAACACGACATGCTGCAGCATAATGCAACATGACAAAGTACGACGCCATCTGACACACAGGATACGACAAGATAGCACCACATGACACAACATGACAGAATACAACACAGCACAAGAAGACATAAGGATGCTACACAACGTATGATGTGCAGAACAAAATCATGCATTGCAAAGAAAATACAACACAGTACGAGCCAACAATATAAGAAATTATAGAATACTGCAACACATCACAACCAGAGCTGGGTATCAAAACTCAATACTTCTTTTGGTGCAGACTGAAGTGTAGAAAACTGTCAGGTATGGAGAATTGGCATTGAATATCTGGTTCATTTAAGCCCTGTCTAGATGGAGACAGAAAACGCAAAAGTGGCATTGCCACTTTTTATTCCGCGTTTAGAGAAGTGTCTTTAGGGGGAAATCTGCGTGCATACAGTGACGCAAAATTCTAGAAATTCGATGTAGTAAGCATGCCAGGTGGCTAGGTGGTACTGTGAAGCACTGCCACACAACACCAACAAGAGGTCACGCAGACACTTCTCTTCTCTCCTACTTCTCTTCCTAGTAGTGCAAAATAGAATAGAAATATAAATAGAAACAATTGCCCTAGGTAATTAATGTGTCTTCTCTATTCTGTTATATTATCTGTGATAACTCTCAGAGTTGCTAGGGCAACATGTTTGTTGTCCGACATGTTTTGCCGCCGTGTGCCTGGACTGTACATGAATGTTACGTAAACGCATATACGACAAGAACCAGCGTGACCTGTTCAGAGCTTTCAACCCTTTAGACAGAAGCGATTTTCCACTGAAAATTTCCACTCTGGAGGGTGGTTTCATTTTTTTTGCGTTTTTAAGCCCCCAAAAAACGCCGTTGCCATCTTCAAGAAAGGCACATCTGATCAAGTATTTTGTGATTTTCACCCGAGAGCGTTGTCATGTAAATACGCTCTAAGTCATTGATTAGATAGACACTAATTTAAAGGTGTAGTCTGTTATTCTGGGATTAGGATTGTTGAAAATTCATACACTTTTCCTGTCAGTGCGTAAGAATACTAGCTTTTGCCTCTCGCTTCCGCTGTCTTTCTCTTTATACATCCATGGCCTTTCCTCTGTCCCATGCTCGAATGGAAGAATGTTGTGTGGCTCAATCCGAGTCCCTTTGTTTGTTTCCCATTTACAGAGACAACATTGGGTGTTTTTTTCAGGGTACACACAACACGGACAGCTAGCAGACCGCAAGTAGGCATTCGCTAAATTTGAGAAAAAAGTCTATTGGATTATTATCACAGACTCCAGCTTTAAGTTTGAATTTTGTCACTTCACTAGATTTATTTCTTAAGGCAAAGTTCTTGTGGGCCTTCTTATATTAAGGCAGTTATATTTGAATAATTATAAGAAGGCAGATAGCCAATGTGTTTTGCTGCACTGTAGTTTTTCTTTCTTTCTGACACAGATAGACCTGAGACAGCGCGTCCTCACAGTATGTTATCTTGTTAAGGTGTAGCTCATAGATACACGCCTGTAAGAACAACACACACACACACACACACACACACACACACACACACACACACACACACAAACACACACATACATTGTGTATCACAATGTTTGAACAAGACCTGAACAGCTGTTGACCTATCCAGGTCATTGGTAACTGGCCAATAGAATTTGGTTTGCGTGTAAGTCCAACTTCTGTAGAATTATTACAGAAATCGGGGCTCATTCTGACTGTGAGAGCTGTGTCAGTCTGAGTCCATCACTACCTGTGACTTAATCAAAAGCTTGCATTGAGACCAGATTTTTTTTTTTCGGTGTGTGTTTATTCTTGGGCTTCCAATCTACGCAGCTGAGCAACCTTAATAAGACCATGCTTTTTTGTCAAAGGGTAAGGCTTGTGTTATACTACTTATTTTATTGTCAACAAATGCAACCAAGAGACTAATGCCATCAGTGCATCCACTCGTTGCTGCTTGTCCAAAACCTCCTCCCCTTACACCTTGTCCAGCAACTTCTGTACATTCTGACAGCCACACCCCTCTCTCCAAAGCTGGTCAAATAAGGCACATATACATACAACCAAGTACAACAACACTAAGAGTGTCTTCCAGGAGAGATGGTTATTCAAACCACTTCTATAATAATATAATCTTGCCCTTAGTCTATCTCCCTACCTTGTCTTTGGCTCTCCATTTCAAGCCAAGATATTAAGGAGAATGGCAACAAGCTATTAAGAAATGGATAAATAAATTGCTTTTTGGACATAGTAGTTTTAAGTAAATATTGCTTGAGCAGGACTAAATTGTGCATTTGCAGGGATTTATTTTCAGCAGCAGATTTGATGTGATGGGGACTATTTACTGCACCTGAATAGTGAATGTGGTATCAACTGAAAATAAACTACAGTGCCTTTATGAATTGTAATGAACGGACATGTCAACCAGTGCATGAGTTTGGTTCATTGATTGTTTTTTAATAGTTTTTGGACAGCAATGGAAGTCTATGGCACAGAGAATAAGATATATCAAACATTGGCTGCAAAGTCAATACATGTTTGCAGGATCAATGCATTGTTGGTTCTATTATTTTCACAGGATTCATTGAGTATACCGTATATAATTTCACTAGACTTACCCTTTGAATCATATAGTAGGGAACCTTTTTATATTTCTCAAAATAATGTATCAAATAATAACTGCAAAAGTACAAATTCCAGGTAAAACCTCAGTTAGAGCTCTGTCAGACACAACACAACAAAATACATCACTGCAGACTGACACAACAGAGTATATGGACACAAAGTTCATGAAAGTGCAGTACAGAACAAATTGTTCAATATTTAGCAGAAAAAGGACAAAAATAATGGTCACAACCATAGAGAATGAGAGAGATTTAGTTCCTTATGAGACTATCAAATTGAAAGATTATAGCATACGTGTTGTCTTGTAATTTTCTTTGTCATTTCTGACTTCATAAAGACTAGAATGTATTAGAAAATATCTAAATAGTGAAATGAAACACTGCGAAATGTGGCACCACAGGGCAGTGGCCTGATTCAAACGCACTCATTATAAACAGCTGAGAGACGTTGGAGCCACAGTGAGCTTCAGTTCAGAGGCTGTACTGTAGCAGATAACAATATTTATTATTTAATTTTTGTCTGATATTCAGACAATGGATCCAGCACTGCCAAATGATGGTAGAAGGGGCAGCAGGAGCCAGAGGTATGAGGAAGAGAAAAAAACTGAGGGGGCTGTCTATAGCGATGCCAGACATCCATGGTTGGGGGTAATAAAGCCCCTCTCAAAGTCAACAGTTCAGAAACTCCTTTGTCCTCCTAAAAGAGCTTTTAATTTTTAACACAAACTTGCACTTAGGTATGCATGAACTTTGGTAAAATCCTGAGACATGTGTATAAAAGGGTTTAATAGATGACGGTCATGTGCTCTGCTGCCGGGTAATGATGTCAGCCCCTCGATCTCATTCCCTCTCTGCCTCTCTTTTGGCTTCCTTGATAGAGGAGGGCCTAATGTAAATTTAATTTGGAGTGATGTATGGCAGGGACGGGTGAGTGAATGAGAGTGGGGTTCTAGGTTTTTGGGCGGTGTGCGGTGGGAAAGTGATGGGAAATTGGGGCTAAGGTGGAGAAGGATGAGCTGATGGGGATGAAGGGGTGAGGAGGCGGGTGAGGGGGTAATGGGTGGGACGACAGGAGGGTGTGTGTTGGGTGGGGGGTCAGATAGGGTGTCTGAAGTGTCTCTGTGGGGGGAGCAGCTGGAAAGGGGCGCTGCAACTTTGCCAACACTGTCTCCTTTAAGCAGGATTAATGACGATGCACGCCCTGTACCCGTCCACGAGCGTGCAGGCCTTCCTTATGCACAAGCCTCGCCGTACACACATGCACACACTCCCACCGCCTCACACACTCTCTCCGCGTCTGATTTACACAGACATGATCAACCCCCGCCATGCCACATTTACCCTCAACAATGTGGAGGGGAGGGTCCGTTGCTTTTGGTTTCCAACAAGAGGGCGACATCTGAATGGGAGGCTAAACACTCCCCGATTCTTCCTCTTCAAAGACCCCCAACCCTCCCTTCCCTGTCGGGCCCTTGTCTCACTTCAAATGAAGTGGACAAATGCTAAATCAATGTTTTTAGTGTTGCTCATCACCATCTTTATCCCCCTTCTTCTCATTGTTTCCCAGCAGATTGAAAGGGTATTGATGGCCATGACTGTCACGACTGCAGCTATCAAGGTTTCCCCCTTCTTCTCTTAATGTCCTCTGGGAGTTTGTCCACACTGCACGCTGACCAGGAGACACATTTAAATAGGGACAATCTGTGATGGTGCAGCTATTGTAGAAATCTTTCCATCCTCCATCTATTCTGCGGCTATTAATGCGGCAGGATTTTCCCAAACAATTTTTTCATGCGCAGCCATCATGGAGGAGATGAAATCCAGATCCTATCTGTGGACTTAATGAGTTTCCGCAAACGATTGCACTGTAAATTGCCATGGGGTTATTAAACAAAACATGGAAATTGCAATAATCGCATGTAGAATGCAGGTATTGTTTCAGCAATAAAATCCTTGTTCATTAAGTTAAAATTAGTTTTGCGATGCTTGGAGTGCAAAGAAGCCTGAACCCAGTCTAATTTTTATTGATTCAACTATGATGTAATTCTAGCATCCTTCTGGCTTTTTATATATATATTTTCCTCACTTTGATTGTTGAAATATGAAAAAAAAAAATGACAGCGCAGCTTGTTGAGAAACTTTCATTTTTAATATACTTCTAGTTTAACAAAACATTAGATGAACACAGAGATGATTTCAAATTCCCTCTATTGACAGCATCATCATTATCATCATCATCATCTGCAGCTCCACAGCGTGCTGTAATGGATGCCGGGTAAAGGAGGATGAGCAGGGGCCGAATGAATAGTGAGTGGTATTCATCAGACCAGGGGGAAGCGGCAGCCAAGATCCAATTATATATATTCATTAAGTGATAATGATATCATGGTCTTTTAACTGAGAAGAAAAGGGAGCGTAATTGAATAATAACAGTTGTACAATCCCAAAGGATTGGAGCCCCCCCCCCCTCCCTCCCCACATTCCCACCACCACACAGACACACACCCCGACATGGTGACCCCCCGAGGGGTGGGGAGCAGGAGGGAGGGCAGAGAGACTGAAGAGCGAGGATTGATGGAATTCTATTACTCCCTGATAGATTTATTATGAAGGCCTGAGTGGACTCTCTGCTCCACTTTGTCACTCACACTAATCAGCGGAGGGGAGGGCAACTCATGCCCCCCTTTGTGTGTCCCCACCCTAAACCCCCCCCCTCTCTCTTTCCCCTCTTCTGCCCTCCTGCCCGTCACCAAAGACAAGGTTAGCAGCCGTCTGACAGGCAGACGTGGCGGGTGGCCATTTTGGATCCCCGTGAGCCGAGACATCGCTGTGGCAAATGGGCCAGCTGAGCTCCCCTGACCTCCAGGGTGAGCGCCTTCATTTGTTTATTAATGGAGGGCCATGTGCAACACCATCAGGACGGCGTGACATGCAGAGATCAACAACCATCGCAGGGCAGCCCATCCTGAACGCTGCCTCCACAGCAACCCCCACAAGAGGAGGCCAAAACAATTTGTAAACACTTAACGTGGTGATGAGGCAGGAGCTCACGCCCCCTTCAGTTTAGACTTGTATGTGAGGTGACAGCAGGCAGGTGAAGGGTTGATGGTGCATGATGTGTTCAGTGTGTTAAAATGCTCTGAGGCAACCACGTTAGTGTAAGCTTTCTGTGATGCAAAATTACAAGCTTATTGGTGTATTATTCTTGTGGTGATACGGCTGGAAAATACCAGAACTTACGATATTGTTTTTAGCATAGCAACATTTCTGCCATTTTCTTGGCCATTTATGTGCATAATAGTTTCTAACTGGGTTTTTGAATGTGTGCAAGAGTGCATATGCATGTCAAAGATTTCGGACAGGAAGCAATACAGCGGTATGGAAGCCCTGAAAGGCAAGGTGATTTTTTTTTTTTTTTTGCGTATTGTTGGCCCAAACATAAGTGAAAGGGAAGTGAAAGTTCAGCAAATTGCAGCATAAACAAAATGTTTTACCTTATTAGTTAACTTAGCTGTCATGTTGACTTCAGCTTATTTTGTCCACACAGTCAACATCAGCTCCTGTCACAAATCAAAGACATGTTGACAGTGTTGCAGACACGCACAGACACACACACATCTGACAACTAATCACAGCCAGTTCCCAGCTCCGTGCGTAATTTAACACGGACAGACATACAGAAGGCTACCAGTTAAAGGTGAATGAGAAAAATTGTGTCCAAACTTTTGACCGGTACTGTAGATCTTGTGTTTATATTCACCTGAAAAACAACAGCAGTCTGCTACAGTTAAAACACACAGACCTCTTGTGTAACAGCCATGTCCAGACGCATCAGCTGTAATGTACAAACAAAGCGCAGGTGTGTACTTAACTTGCTATTTGTTGTTACATTTATTTTACATGTGGCATTTCTTGCATCCAGGTGCATCTATAGTATCTCGTATGTACAAGATAAACTTTCACCTTGCCTTTCAGGGCTTCTGTATAGCAAAGCAGCAGGATGAGAGGAATTTAATTCAGTGTGCAAAAACTGACATACTGACGGCCTCCCACAAAATGTACTAAGCCCACACTTGAAGTCAAGTCAATTTTACCTCTGTATCTATTGTTTTAACGTCAGTTTGGCAGCAACTCTCCTGTGGAAAACAATTCATACACTTAAATCATTTGTTTAGTGAGTGGGTGTGTTTTAAGGGAAAGCACAGTGGGGGGAAATAACTGTTACTTGCAATGTCTTTCAGCTGACACAAGTGCATGCACATGTGTGCTATCAGTGCTTTGTAGAGAGAGACAGAGGAGGCTATTATGCTGTGCTGGTTTGATCCCTGGATAAGTGGAGAAAGACTGAGAGAAAATCATTGTCATTAGCTCCTTATTGTGTTTACTCTCCTCTTGTCTGACACCACTCACTTCAACACCGAAAAGTAAACCAGTGCAGCAACAGCAGCCCATGTTTGTATTCCCAGGAGCTTCATGTCTGACATACGGAGAAGTCCTTCAGACCTGAGAGAGCCGGAGTGTCGTTTGTGTGTGTGTGTGTGTGTGTGTGTGTGTGTGTGTGTGTTCATGTCACCCCAGTGGAAGTCAAGCTGAGGGGTGTTTAAGAGTCAATTGGTGTTTCATGTGTGGGTTGTATATGAAAGTATATCAATTAAAAAACATACACATCATATATAGTGTATACCTTTCTCACCAGGACTTCCTTACATCATGCCTCATATCCTGACATTGCTCAGATATCATTTTAGGTCACACTGAAATTCTGTCACACCTTTCTGCACCAATACTTCATCATTTATTAGTTATACATGACATCTGCTATTTGTTATTGTGGTTAAATCCTCTCTTTGGGTTGTCTGATGAATTAAAATGTGGTTTCTGCTCCACAAGGATTTCCCAAACTGTTGCTTTACTTTATACTATTAGAAAAAGTACAACATTTCAGCCCCATGTTACCCTTTTTTTCTCAGTTGGCAACTAGTTTTTCAGCTTTTTTTAATCACAAGTCCTTGAGAGGCAGAAAACAAAGTTCGCTTTTGGAATCAGCACAAGAAATATATGTGCATGTTTTGCATACTTACTCCATCGATCAATACAAGTGTGTCAGTTGTATAGTCTGCTGTGAACTGTAACTGATTCTATGACAGGGACATGCCTCTAATCTGTTGATAACAGAGATATTTTCATATTCAATTAACTTCAGTAGTAATTGCATGCAAAAGTTCTCCTTAGGGCCAGCTTCAAGGGGAGTAAGAGTGGCAGCATGTTAACTAATAACTAAATATTCCAGATTTAGGACTAGAACAACTTGACACACAGTACTGAGCTGCATCTCGGATTCATTTTCAGGTTCTCAGCTGTCAGATGGTTTACACCACTTCTATGTCACATCTACTGTTGACCTGCTATCTCCCCCTAAAAAAACCACTGCACCCAATTCTTTAAAAAGGGGGTTAGATGCAGATTTTCCATACACGGTCACATGTTATTTTGACAGCCGTAATATATTTGTTATGCTGGAAACTTTATTTTCCTGACCATAACCAAATGGTTTAAGCTGGGTAACCTAAATATGCATTAGTAACAGGGGATCTGGTCGCTAAGCTGGCTTTAATAACTCATAAATACCCTTTCTTTGCTGAAACAATCAATATAAAAATCTGCAGAAAACATTCACTTCCCTAAAGATACATTTTGGATCTATTTTGACCTGAATGTTTCTGTTTGAGCAGCTCGCAAACACTTTGATTTGTGTGTGTGTGTGTGTGTGTGTGTGTGTGTGTGTGTGTGTGTGTGTGTGTGTGTGTGTGTGAGAGAGAGAGAGAGAGAGAGAGATATTTACAATGCATTATTACTGTTTACATTGCTGATCCATATGGTATCTCATTTATCTTTTTTGGTGTTAATGTGGCCACATGTGTCTTCGACCACCCCTGGTCATGTTTTGGGTGACCAAATCTTGTTTACACTTTGAATTTATGTTTTTCTAATTATAACGACATCACTGTAAAAGAGATCTCAGATGCAATACGAACATTAGACGCAGATCTTTATTTTGCTTTGCCTCTGTGTGATGTCAGTGCCAGAAAGTGCACACGCAGCCTGTGAGGCATTTGCTGATGTGTTGATGTGCGTTTTCCCAAACTTCTCTCTCCAAACTTCACCACCTTCCTCGGGTGGTCGTACATTGTCTTTCCACTCGGCTGTTTACACCCATACGCCTTTGATACAAACTTCTATTTGTTTTCTGAGGCCTCGGCCTTCGTATACCATGAGGCAAGATAAATATTTTGGAGCTTCATAGGCATAAATAATTGATTTATGTCACACAGCAAAGCACGACATTCCCCACTTCACACGGCCTCTGCAGTGCTTTGTTTTGGGCCGGAGTATGACTGAGAGGACAATAATGTTTACCCTGGTGGTATCGCAATTAACAGAAGAAAACAGCTGCATACATGCATCCGAGGCTGTGTCGAATTAAAGAGCGATTGCGAACAAGTACAACTCTGGCTTTTGTTTACGTGTGGCGAGGGGGAGCAGTAAACAGAACCGGGTGAGGCGGGTGAGTGATATGGTGCCTCTGATGGGAGAGCTGCGAACTGATTCACACACATGCCAAGATGGTTCAGATAGGTCTTTCTCCCTCTGTGTACCTTCTTCCAGTGTTTTAAAATTAGTTCTGTCCTTCCAGCTTCTCTTTGTCTGTCCTGTCTTTCCCTCTCTGTCTCCCTGCCTCTCTCTCTCTCACATACACACACATACTCACACACACTCGCACAGAAATTCTCATTACCTCATTAGCAGAGGCAGCTCTCATTTAGCTCTTTAATGACGGTTCTAGATGAATGGGCCTGGTGCTGATCCCAGTGCTGTGACTGGATTAGTGATAATGACTGATCTATGGGAAGTGTGACAGCCTCATCTCAACTCTCCCCAGGTCTCATCCTCTAGCCCCCGGGCCAACCAAAGTGAGGTCCACAGGCCAAGTCTGGCCCCTTCACACAGTTTAGGACTTCATGAGATGACCCCTGTTGGTTCTCTGTCAGAGTATGAGGAGATTAGTCTGTGGTTGGACTTTTTCAATCCGCTTTTGGGTATCAATGGTGTGATTTTTTGAAGAGAAGTTGGTCTTCTTCAGCCATGTTTTCCTCATAAGATAAGATAAGATATGACTTTATTTATCCCGCAGTGGGGAAATTTAGTTGTCACAGCAGCTCAAGATACAGACACATAGATATAGAAGACAGAATAAAGAACATAAAAAATAAGACATATACATAAATTCTATACACATTCTATACATACATTTCTGCTATTTGGCATTTATTTTTAGTATATATTGTTTGTGTTTGTTTGTTTGTTTTCCTGAGAGTACTGGGCATTTTACAGATATTGCACATTGGATAAAATATATTTTTGCATGTTAAATAGGTTAAATACGTTGTAGCATGTAGCAGTATGAACATTAATGAATAAATATATTTAAATATATACAAAGATATGCGGAATTGTATGTGGTATATGTAATACAGACATATATAATATAGAAAAAATATAGTAGGCCTAATGTGGTCGGTTGTAAACTACAGTATTTGCTAGCACACTGCTAAAATATCACTGCTTTTATGGTTTATGTCCATTTTAATTTTATTTCATTGCAACACATGTAGCAAAATGCTAATTTTCATTTGTCCCTGGGATTGTGTATAATGCACATGTTCAAAGTGCATGTAGGACCACATAACATAGTAAATACAATTGTAGGACAGACCAGTATGTATACATTCGGAGGCATATCAGACCTCAGTAACAACATGATTTTCTGTCTTTCAACCTTCAGTGAAAGTCAACATGAGCCAAACGTTTTGAAATAGCATGCAAGCTACACAGTCTTTAGTTAAAATAATTGTCTGACTTTGGAAAATTGAACTAAAACACTGCAGGCAAGTGGGTTAGAATCCATAAACATGTGGCATTTTTTGTTAGAATGTAAAGAGTAAATACTGTCTGCCACACTGAGCAGCTCCAAAGGAAAAACGAGAAAAGAGAACCCACTGAAAGAAAAGTGACCAAAATCTGTTTTATGCATCCCATAATTAAATATTTAAAACATTTCTATCAGGTGCTATTCAGTATAGTGATTATCGTTTGAACTAACTTTAAACCTCAAACTTGAACAAAATAGAGAAGAAAATGAACTTTTGAACATCATCTACATTTCAATGCAAACTGCATCTGCTGACAAAGATCAGCATAAGAACAGAGACTGGTTTTCCTGTTGAAAAAATTAACTTTAGTTCAAAAATTACTTTCATTGTAGTTTGTTGTCTTCCTTTTACATTTTTCCCCACCCAATTTCCTATCCTTAAATATTTTTGTTATTGTGGTTGTTATATTGTGGTTAGAATCATTTTGCATTGAGAGAGTGATATTTTTGCTAACATGACAAAGAGACATAAAATATCTCTGAAAAAGTAAAAAATTTGGGGGACATTTGGGAGATAAGTATGAATCCATCTCACCTGATTCTTCTGGTTTATTGTCAGTCCCACCATCATGTCACACATTTAGCCCCGAGGCCCCAGCTTGATCCCCCACAGTCGGCCCTCAGCTGATCCATCAGAGCCAGCGGTCAGCCTCCAGCCTCTACAGACCCAGGATCTCCAGTCTAAGACCACAGGGGACTGGGATCTCTGTCTGGAACACCCAGCAAGACCACTGAGACCCACTGAGGGCCAGGCAGGCTAAATTAGTTCGGGTTATTATGGTGCTTGAGGTGTGCATGAAGACCTTATTGAGTCTGAGTGGTTAGGTAGCATCGACACTGAGCTGATAATACCCTTACTGTCTGTGGTGTGAAACATTTGAAATAGCAAATACATCAAAGAAATGTCAATAATTAATATGTTGGAGCATTGGTGCTAGAGGAGTTATAATTTCATATTTTATTTTGTTTTATTTATCATTAGTAAATATGTCAAGATATTACAATTGAAGGTGGTTTTGACAAAAAATACACAATATACACATATATAAATTAAAATGTAAAAGTAACTGGTGAAATTAATTAACATTATCACACCCCAACATCATTTTTCAATATTATCCTTTTCCTTATGTTAACATTTGTATGGTTTCACATACTTAAAATAGACTTTCTATCTCAGGGGCCATAAGGAACTTGACTTCATCGCTGTTTTCAAACATGCACACATGTCATTGAAATAATAATAATCATAATCTGCTAATTGACATATAATAAAGGGAACAAAAAACAAACAAACGAACAAAAAACAATCACTGGCCTAGTCTAGAAAAAAAATAACAAAATTGAAGTTCAGACGATTTACAGCTCTGACATTGCAACACAAAACACGTGACATACAGTGCATTACATTTAAAAGTAATTCATGGTTTGAATTATAACATAATACAATTCACCTGCAAACTATTTTCAAACACACCCTTTCTGTAGACTGTAAGTCGAGACTGTCCTCCCAAGAAAATGGACAGCATCAATCATTTTTAAAGGTAATTCTTTGTTTAAAGTCAACTGACAACGATCTTCAGTAGCTGTGCAAATTATGATTCTTCTCTTTGAGGAGCGATAGCAGAAGTAGTGTGAGCCTTAATGTCCATGTCGGGAGGAGGTTTGGAGGGATGGATGGGTCGACAACGGTCAAGCTTGGTTTCTCTTGACTGTGACGAAGGTTTCCTCATCTTCGTCATCAAGTGGTTGTAATGTTTTTCTGACCCAAACCAAATCTTAACCACAATGATGTCAGATCAGAAAACGGTCATGTGAAGCATTTTCGTTATGGCAATTTGCAACAGATTTGGCAGAAAATGCTTTAATGCGAAACAGTGCGAATCATGAAATCTCATAATCTCAGCAAGTTTTTATGTGTTTGATATATAAGCAGCAATTTTCTATGAATATTTGTAAAACTTTTCAAGTCAGAAAATATTCCTGAATGGTTTTTGTTCCTCTGCATATGAATAGTGCATAAGTGAAGTATGGCCTAACTGTATGAGAGTCTATATCTGTGTGGGGTGAAGTCGAGATAATGTAATACCTCCTCCCCTCCTCCTCCCCCGCACGTTACCCCACGGTGTGTGTGCCCAAGGCAGTGGGCGCCCTGGCTCCTGTGACTAGTGGGTTTGCTCCCTTCAGCAGCACCACTCATCTCCCTCTTTAATGTCATTTAGCTGCGGGGTGGCCAGCGCCTCGCTCACCCATTAATCCCATTCCAAATGCCATAACATTTCCCAAAAAGCCCCTGCTTCTTAAAGCCGATAATTAGAATGTCTATTTAAAGTTCACCGCTCTCCCTTGCCGTTATCAATTAAAAGCCGTTTAAAGGAGATCGGTGGCAATCGTCAACAAATTAAATCTCTTCCTCGCTCTTTGACGTTAAGTCTAGAATGCATAATAGGGGTCACGAAAGGCCCCGTGATAAGAGAGCAAAATCTGAAATTTCCAAACAGTTCTGCTGAGTAGACGAGCCGTCATAATTCACTGTTGCTGCCAGTAGACGCAGTGTGTAGTGAGAGTTTTTAGAATGCCTGATATAATTTGATAAAAGTAAAAATTGGCTGCAGGAAAAGAGGCCAAGTGAGGTTCTGAGTAACATTATCAAAGCTCAGCAAAAAGGGCGGGAAGGTCAACTAACAAATAATGCCGCAAACAGACAGGGCAACATTTTAATGAGATAAAATGTAATAAAAATCCTAATCAAAAGCCTCACATTCTCCCTGTGCATTATATTTAAAGAGAAAAATAATGTTTTGGTAAATGGCACATGGTATACGCACAGGGAAAGAAATACATACCTTTTTTTCAATACATTTCCAGTCATTTTCTTTAAAAATGCATTAATGTGCATGCAGTTTGTTGCATGATTCACAGGCCAGCAAAGGCAAAACACTTGTTTTTAAATGGGAACCAAGAAAAAGAAAAACTGGAGGCAGAAGGAAAATGTATTTTTTTGAGATTTTCATTTGGAGGCGTCCTCTCATTACTGGCTGACGATGATACATTAGTGTCGCTCACAGGAAAAGGATCATTTTCCAATGGAAGCCCAAACCTTATTGTTGGGAATGTACCATCTGGATCTCAAAGGGCTTCGCTCCCACATCTATCTTCTCTGGGATAACACAGGAGTCGGCATGGGGAGGCAAGACTGATTGGTGATGAATTATGTATACTTTTAGCAAATCATGATATTTGTCTGGCAACGTGATGCTACATATGACATGC